>NC_053022.1:288343625-288367783 GCF_003073215.2 Triticum urartu
GGTTTCGGACCCCACCCTCAAGGGCCACGAAATTCCCCCCTCTTCCTCCATATATACAGCCCTTAGGGCGTCGTTTAGACTTTGGGTTTTGTTTAGATTAAAAGTTCGCCATAGCTGCAACTTCGCGTACTTCGTTTGTGTCCAACGACCAGACCAAGACGTCACAGAACCCCACCTTGATCAATAAAGCTTTCATCTTATATTCGCAATATCCAGATTGCAATCTTAGTTTCTTGCTTGTTCTTCGTTTGCTCGCAGGAAACAGACCCTCGTGGTCAGGTTGATCGTGCTCCGGCGTGGTCAATGACCCTCGGAAGTTGGTTTAGCGATTGCTTAGGTGCGACGTCTCGCACGTTCGTAGTCGGATCGTCAAGGTCAACTCCCACAGAAAACGATAGCCACCATCTCATCGAAACATCGGGACACCTTAGCCTCTATCAAGTGGTATCAGATTTCCAGGTTGCTCGGTGAGATTTTACAGTTTTTCGTAGATTAGATCGAGTCTGTTCTTCATACCTACAGTCCACGAAAAAGCTAGAAAAAAAATTAGGGTTAGTTCATCATATCCGAACCACTCTGAGCCTTTGCATAATCTTTTTAGGGTTTTTGCTTTGTTGAATTTGCGGTTGCATCGTCGTGTCAAGTTGCTGGTCTTAGAGTCTACTCTTTTAGAGTTTCGAATTCTGGTCACAAGTTGTCACGCCGCCGCCGCACCATCATCATCGCCCATCTACCACTTTTGCTTATCCGCCACCGCTCTGAATCCATATCCATATACCACCACCAATCCGTATCCATATACCACCATCAATCTCTATCCATATACCACCACCGCTACCATATACCACCACCGCTGCCATATACCACAACCATATATCCACCACCAATCCGAGTTCTTCTCATATTAGGTTTGTTCTTGAGATCAATCTAAATTCTGATTCGTGTTTCCTTGCCTGCGTAGGTCTCGAAAAAAAAAGTCTGGAGACCCCCGGGCAGTTTTTAGGCCAAAATTTTCACAGGCAAAAATATTTTTTCCCTATCCTCTTTTTAGGCTTTTCTGAGTCTTTTGAGCCACGTGCCATCATAGTGATTTTTTGTCGCACTTTTTCGTCGTCGCTGCCCTGATTTCCGAAAAAAAAAGTGAAAAAAAAAATTTTCATGCCCATCCTATCAGTTTGACGAGGGAAGAGTTTTGAGACACTCGCCATTATAGTAATTTTTCGCAAAAAAAAAGAGGAGCGCAAAAAAAAAGCGAAAAAAAAAGTTCCAGAGTGTGCTTTTCCCTTATTTACGTGCAGCGCCGTGATTTTGTTAGTGTTCTAGGCTCGCGTCTCTAGCACGGTCTAGCCTAGGACCAGCACAGTACCGTCGTTGAGCGTTTATTCAACTTTGCGTCTCTGAATTGATTATTGCTGACCCTTTTTGCTACCCTACTATAAGCCTTCCCAGCTCCACATACCTCTACGTCGTGCGTTTGACTCTCCCTGGCAATCGCTCTATCCAAGCTTTTGAAAGTTTTGACTACAACGGTTGCCGATCACCGCCTGCTGCTGGGTAAGAACTGGTAAGAATTTGAGATTTGCTTGACGGATTTGTGACACCCGCCACCACCACCTCTTGTTAGTATTCTGTAGGATCATATTCTTGTGTGTTTTCTATTGTTGCTAACCATGGCAGGATCACAAGCCGACGAGACTGACTGGGAGAACATGACGAAGCAGGAGTTGGATGATAAATTTCAGCAAATGATGAATGGACAAGTGCAGGATGTGCTAAACAGATTTGAAGAGGCCATGGAGAAGATAGATGACATGGAGAAGACGTTCGAAACAAAGCTCGATAACAGGTTTAATGAATTGCTCGCGCGTCTTCCACCACCACCACCGGCTGCACCTAACGCACCTCTACAACAACAACAACGACGACTACCTACACATCGTGAAACAGCCCTCCGCCGAGCGAGCCGTCTCCCTCTTGCACCTGGCCAAACTGTTGGTGCTGCTGTTGCTACTTCTGTGGCTCCTGCTGCTGATGCGGAGGAGGATGATTTTGCTGGCGATTACGAGGATGAGGTTGATCAAAATCAGAACTACGTGCCACCACCAGCACAGCAACCATCAGGTCGTCCACATGCAAATAATGGCAATGGTAGGGCTCACCCTCAGGTACGAGATCATGACCATCCCCCTAAACTAAAATTGAATATTCCACCATTTGAGGGTAGATATGTTCCTGATATATATCTTACTTGGGAGTTAGAAACTGAACAACGATTTACATGTTTACAATATCCCGAGGAGAGACGTGTTCCTGCTGCTGTTTGTGCATTCACTAGTTTTGCATGTGTTTGGTGGTCTGAGCATTGTAGATTATATCCCATTCCGGCTACTTGGGCTGCTTTGAAAACTGCTATGCGTACTCGTTGGGTTCCACCATATTATCAACGTGAATTACTTCAAAAATTGCAGCGCTTAAGACAGGGAAAAAATTCTGTAGAAGAATATTATCAGGAATTACAAACTGGCATGATTAGATGTGGTATTGTTGAGGAGAATGAAGCTATGCTTGCACGTTTTATGGGTGGATTAAATAGAGAGATTCAGACGATTCTAGAGTATAAGGAGTATACTAATATCACTCGTTTATTCCATCTTGCTTGTAAAGCTGAACGTGAAGTGCAGGATCGACAGGCATTGGCGCGAACTAACTTTTCTGCAGGTCGACCTTCTTCATGGACACCACGTGCAGCATCTACTTCCACACGTTCTGCTACACCGGCGCCTCCGTCGGCTGCCACCTCCAACCGTGATACAATAAAGCAGGCACAATCACCACTATCTGCCAAGAGCACACCTTCTGGGCCTGCAAAGAGCTCTTCTTCATCCATGGCGTCAACAGGGCAAACACATGATATTATTTGTCGACGTTGCAAGGGTGGAGGTCACTATGCGAGAGAATGCCCATCTAAGCGTGTGATGATTGTTACTGAGGATGGTGGGTATGAGTCCGCTAGTGACTATGATGAGGAGACTTTGGCTCTTATTACACGTGACGAACACGGTGGAGACGATTCTGATCATGAGACGCAATACATGGCTCCTGAAGATGCTGACAGGTATGAATGTTTAGTTGCTCAACGTGTTTTGAGTGTGCAGGTTACACAAGCTGAGCAAAATCAGAGGCATAATTTGTTCCATACAAAGGGAGTTGTGAAGGAACGTTCTGTTCGCGTGATCATAGATGGAGGGAGTTGCAACAACTTGGCTAGCATCGAGATGGTGGAGAAGCTATCTCTCACCACAAGACCACATCCACATCCTTACTACATCCAATGGTTCAACAACAGCGGCAAGGTTAAGGTAACACGTACTGTTCGTGTGCATTTTAGTATCTCTACATATGCTGATTATGTTGATTGTGATGTGGTACCGATGCAAGCATGTTCCTTATTACTTGGTAGACCATGGCAATTTGATAAAAATTCTATTCACCATGGTAGAAACAATCAGTATACTCTTGTTCATAAGGATAAAAATATTACTTTGCTTCCTATGACTCCTGATTCCATTTTGAAAGATGATATTAATAGAGCTAATAAAGCAAAACAGGAGAAAACTAAGAGTGAAAATCAGATCGTGGCAAAAGAATTTGAGCAACAAATGCAGCCTAATAATAATAAACAATCTAGTGTTGCTTCTGAAATTAAATTGAAAAGTGCATGTTTACTTGCCACCAAATCTGATATTAATGATCTAGATTTTAGCAAATCTGTTTGCTATGCTTTTGTGTGCAAAGAGGCATTATTTTCATTCGAGGACGTGCCTTCGTCTTTGCCTCCTGCTGTCACTAACATTTTGCAGGAGTTCGCCGACATCTTTCCACAAGACGTGCCACAGGGATTACCACCTATTCGCGGGATTGAGCATCAAATTGACTTAATTCCCGGTGCATCATTACCCAACCGGGCACCATACCGTACCAATCCAGAGGAGACGAAGGAGATTATGCGTCAAGTACAAGAACTGCTCGACAAAGGTTATATACGCGAATCCCTTAGTCCTTGTGCTGTTCCTATCATTTTAGTGCCGAAAAAGGATGGTACGTCGCGTATGTGCGTTGATTGTAGAGGCATTAATAATATTACTATTCGTTATCGTCATCCTATTCCTAGGCTAGATGATATGCTTGATGAATTGAGTGGCTCTACAATATTCTCCAAAGTTGATTTGCGTAGTGGATACCATCAAATTCGTATGAAATTGGGTGATGAATGGAAAACAAGCATTTAAAACTAAGTTTGGATTATATGAGTGGTTAGTCATGCCTTTTGGGTTAACTAATGCACCTAGTACTTTCATGAGGTTAATGAACGAAGTTTTACGTGCTTTCATTGGACGATTTGTGGTAGTTTACTTTGATGATATACTGATTTATAGCAAATCTTTGGAAGAACATTTGGAACATTTACGTGCTGTTTTTAATGCTCTACGTGATGCACGTTTGTTTGGTAACCTTGGAAAGTGCACCTTTTGCACCGACCGAGTATCTTTTCTTGGCTATGTTGTTACTCCACAGGGAATTGAAGTTGATAAAGCCAAGATTGAAGCTATTGAGAGTTGGCCGCAGCCCAAAACGGTCACACAAGTGAGGAGTTTCCTTGGCCTCGCTGGTTTCTATAGGCGTTTTGTGAGAGATTTCAGCACCATTGCTGCACCTCTCAACGAGCTTACAAAGAAGGATGTGCCTTTTGTTTGGGGTACCGCACAGGAAGAAGCCTTCACGGTATTGAAAGATAAGTTGACACATGCTCCTTTACTCCAACTTCCTAATTTCAATAAGACTTTTGAGCTTGAATGTGATGTTAGTGGAATTGGATTATGATAGAGGCGAGGGTGTCCCGATCTTTCGATGAGATGATAACTATTGATTTGGTGGAGACGACTTTGACGATCGAACTACAAACGTGCACGACGTTGCGCCTTAGCAATCGCTAAACCAATCTCCTGAAGGTTACTGACGATGCCGGAAGCACGGTCAGCCTGACCACGAAGGTCTATTCCTGCATGCAATCGAAGAACGAGCAAGAATATGATAAAGCAATCTGAATATTGCAAATATATATGAGGTATTGATAATGGTGGGGATCCGTAAGCGGTCTTGGTCTGGTCGTTGGACACAAATGAAGTACACGAAGTTGCAATGGCTAACTTTTAACTAAACAAATCCCAAGGAAAAAGCTACTAGATGGATCTACTTATATAGGAGCAAGGGGTGGCGGCCAAGGAGGTGGGAGGACGTCCCAAGGCAACCTAAAACTAACCCTAGGTCGTACAAGGCTCATGGGCCCAAGTGGAGGTGATGCAACACCTTTGGGCTTGTAGTTTGACTCGGATTCTGCTGCAACGTCAGATTGTTTCGTACGTAACTCAACGCTCCAGATGAATTTGAAGGTGAATCCAATTGGGTTGGAAAGAGCACGAAATCTAGTTTCCAACAAAAAAAGAATCACTCAATTCGGAGTCCGTATGAAAAAGTTGTTGGCGTTTTGAGTCAGGTATGTCTGTGCAGTCCGAATCTGAATCCAGAACGTGAGAGACTTGGACTCTATCTTCTCTTGGCCCAAAAGTGACGTGAGAGGACTTTTTGAACACAACCTAAACTTCTCCTTTTCCCTTGTCTTCATATGTGGATTGTACAAATGTCCCATACACCTGCAATTAGACAAAACACAAAAGTGTGTGAAGTATTTTTGTTCTGGATAACATAAATAGATTATTGAATAGTTTGCATTAGAAATCACCTTACAAATATGCATGTATGCAATATTTTTGGTCGTATCCAAGGTAGTCATGTCCTCATCATCCTCCCCTTTTTGAAAATAAAGCCGTCCTCGGCATTGCTTAATCTGAAATGTGGCTAACAAAAGAGACAAGGTGTACATGTTGTATATGTATATGTCATCCATTTTAACTTCCCTTGATTTTTGCACATATGTCACATGTATACATGAGTAACTTTCATTGTTCATAAAATCTAAAGCCAAAAAATTATCACAGGAAGTAGAAGGCATGAAAATATTGGAACTCAGTTTGCACATATAAGTGAAGCTCTTATTCTCTTCAAAAGATTGGCAATGTTCATCATTAAACCATCCTAACTTCGATGAATAAACCTTACTTGCATCAAATTTACATGCTACAACATGCTTAAATAAGCAAACATGCAATAAGTCATTGGACACAGAATCATCATCAAGATTAGAGGTCATATCAAAATGATTAAACATTGGTTCTTTTGCATCAATAGTTAATTCAATGGGTGCACTCAAAATTGTTGATATTTCAGTTGTTTGATCACATGACGCATTCATGACAGTAACAAGAGTCTCTAAAATAGGTGGTGTGCTCAAATCAACAGGTAACTCAACACATGATGCATTCAAGTTAACTAGGCATGCTTCATTCTCATGTGAAGTTATATCATCAATACCTTTACTGTTACCTCGCAAAGATGTAGCTGATGTAGGTACGGACGTTGACAATGTACCATACTCTTGAGATGATATTGCGCTCACAATCCGAGGTGGGGCTGTTCTAGTAGGTGCAATAGTGGAGTAACCAACCGGCGATGGTGAGAATGAACTGGAATAGTTGTTGTTGTAGTCACCCAATGCATCCTCCTGTATCTGTCTCTCAAAGGTACAAGCACGGACATACATACCAGTAATGCAACGAGGAATATACCGAAATCTTTCCTGAATATCATGGTTCAAACCACCAAAAAATCTATTCATTGTATCATCCTCAGATTCTTCTATGTCACAATGATGCATATAAGATTTGAACTCTTGGTAGTAAGCATGAACATTGTTACTGCCTTGTTTTAATTGCTCCAATTTGCAACGCAATTCACGACGATAGTAAGGAGGAAAAAATTGTTGTCTCATTACAGCTTTCAAAACTTTCCAAGTTGTGGGTTGGTTATCAATGTTTTTCTTACAATGTACACTCCACCAAACAGAAGCAAAACCAGTAAATGCTCTAATGGTAGCTCGTACTCTCTCAAGTTCAGAAAAATCATGGTGACTAAAAACTTGTTCTACTTCAAGCTCCCAAGCTAGATAAATAGCAGGATTAAATCTACCCTCAAATGATGGTAAAGAGATAACCTGACCATATGCTTGTGTGTGTTGTCCCAACTCTCGTGATGGTGAAGATGTGTCCGTCGTCCAAGAACTTCTATCTCTGGAACCTGTCATGATTAGTAGAAACAAGAACCAAAATTCGAGAATAATGTTCCTATGAACTACTAGGATGTGGTTGTAAAGTGCTCACAGTAAAGCAAATATCAATATCTTACAAGTTCTTACCATGCGGCAGGTGGTGACAGGCAACCAGCGGTGTCAAATAACTCCGAAGATTGTGTAAAGCGATTGCCAGGGGAACGTGCGTATACACGGTGTAGAAATATGTGGAGCTGGGTTGGCTATATATGGTAGCAAAAGATTAGCAATAATCAATTCAGAGATGCAATGTTGAATAAACGCTCAACGACGGTACTGTGCTAGTCCTAGGCTAGACCGAACTAGAGACGCGAGCCTAGAACACTAATGAGGTCACGTCGTAGCACAACCAGCATCAATGAAGGATACTAAGTAGCTCTGGACAGCAAGATATAAGTGAAGATCACAACGGCAGTAAAGATAATGATGTGAAACAACAGCCAAGCTGTTTTACTGAACAGTGCACAAAACAGATTCCAATCCGAATTCAACTACGAGATTGAGTCTAAAATGATCCGAATTTTGTTTTTTTTCTCTTTTTTTTCCTCACACTTTTTTTTTCTTTCTCTCCTTTTTTTCTCTGACTTTTTTTTCTCTCGTTTTTTTTCTCTCTTTTTTTCTCCCTCTTTCCAAAACAAACTAGATAAGATGCAGATTGGATCAAGTGAAGATGTGAACGATCTCAACTATTATTATGACAATGAATGGTGGGTAGCACGTGATGGAAATTGATGGATGGGTGGTGGACAGCGAAAAAGATAATGATGCAGCGGTGGCGTGACTAATGTGAACAGAACTCGAAACTCTAAACGAACTAGACACTAAGACCAGCAACTCGACACGACGATGCAACCGATAATTCAATGCAGCAATGAAAAGAAAATTGCAAAGGCTCAGACTGGCTTGGACCAAGGATGAATAGATCTAACTCTTTTTTGTGGCTTTTTCTTGGACAATAGGTAAGAAAATAAATCTAATCTAGGAAAACTGGAAATTCTCACCGAGCAACCTGAAAAGTGATACCACTTGATAGAGGCGAGGGTGTCCCGATCTTTCGATGAGATGATAACTATCGATTTGGTGGAGACGACTTTGACGATCCGACTACAAACGTGCACGACGTTGCGCCTGAGCAATCGCTAAACCAATCTCCTGAGGTTACTGACGATGCCGGAAGCACGGTCAGCCTGACCACGAAGGTCTATTCCTGCATGCAATCGAAGAACGAGCAAGAATATGATAAAGCAATCTGAATATTGCAAATATATATGAGGTATTGATAATGGTGGGGATCCGTAAGCGGTCTTGGTCTGGTCGTTGGACACAAACGAAGTACACGAAGTTGCAATGGCTAACTTTTAACTAAACAAATCCCGAGGAAAAAGCTACTAGATGGATCTACTTATATAGGAGCAAGGGGTGGCGGCCAAGGAGGTGGGAGGACGTCCCAAGGCAGCCTAAAACTAACCCTAGGTCGTACAAGGCTCATGGGCCCAAGTGGAGGTAATGCAACACCTTTGGGCTTGTAGTTTGACTCGGATTCTGCTGCAATGTCAGATTGTTTCGTCCGTAACTCAACGCTCTGGATGAATTTGAAGGTGAATCCAATTGGGTTGGAAAGATCACGAAATCTAGTTTCCAACAAAAAAAGAATCACCCAATTCGGAGTCCGTATGAAAAAGTTGTTGGCGTTTTGAGTCAGGTATGTCTGTGCAGTCCGAATCTGAATCCAGAACGTGAGAGACTTGGACTCTATCTTCTCTTGGCCCAAAAGTGACGTGAGAGGACTTTTTGAACACAAACTAAACTTCTCCTTTTCCCTTGTCTTCATATGTGGATTGTACAATTGTCCCATACACCTGCAATTAGACAAAACACAAAAGTGTGTGAAGTATTTTTGTTCTGGATAAGATAAATAGATTATTGAATAGTTTGCATTAGAAATCACCTGACAAATATGCATGTATGCAATATTTTTGGTCGTATCCAAGGTAGTCATGTCCTCATCATAACCCCTCGGTACTCTGGAAAAATACCAGAATCACTCAGAACCATTTTGATACCCAAATACTACCTTCCAATATATGAATCTTTACCTCCCAACCATTTCGAGACTCCTCATCGTGTATGTGATCTCATCCGGGACTCCGAACATACTGCGGTCACCAAAACATATAACTCATAATATAAATCATCATCGAACATTAAGTGTGCGGACCCTACGGGTTCGAGAACTATGTAGACATGACCAAGACACATCTCCGGTCAATAATCAATAGTGGAACTTGGATGCTCATATTGGTTCCTACATATTCTATGAAGATCTTTATCAGTCAAACCGCATAAGAACATACGTCATTCCCTTTGTGATCGGTATGTTATTTGTCCGAGATTCGATCATCAGTACCATCATACCTAGTTCAACCTCGTTACCGTCAAGTCTCTTTACTCGTTTCGTAATGCATCATCCCGGAACTAAATCATTAGTCACATTGCTTGCAAGGCTTATAGTGATGTGCATAACCGAGAGGGCCCAGAGATACCTCTCCGATACTCGGAGTGACAAATCCTAATCTCGATCTATGCCAACCCAACAAACACCTTCGGAGACACCCGTAGAGCATCTTTAATCACCCAGTTACGTTGTGACGTTTGATAGCACACAAGGTGTTCCTCCGGTATTCAGGAGTTCCATAATCTCATAGTCATAGGAATATGTATAAGTCATGAAGAAAGCAATAGCAATAAAACTAAACGATCATTACGCTAAGCTAACGGATAGGTCTTGTCCTTCACATCATTCTCTAATGATATGATCTCGTTCATCAAATGACAAGATATGATCTCGTTCATCAAATGACAAGACATGTAGACATACTAGCAATAAAACTTAACCATCTTTGATTAACGAGCTAGTCAAGTAGAAATACTAGGGACACTCTGTTTTGTCTATGTATTCACACAGGTACTAAGTTTCTGGTTAATACAATCCTAGCATGAATAATAAACATTTATCATGATATAAGGAAATATAAATAACAACTTTATTATTGCCTCTAGGGCATATTTCCTTCAGCTAGCGTTTCCATGATTCCAAAAAATTTATGTGATGTGTTAGGTTTCCGTGAATTTGATGATTCTTTAAATTTGCATCTAGCGGATTCCACTATTAAGAAACCTATGGGAAGAATTAATGGTGTTCTTATTGTTGCAAATAGGAATTATGTGCCCATAGATTTCATTGTTCTTCATATAGATTGCAATCCTACATGTCTTATTATTCTTGGTAGACCTTTCCTTCGAACGATTGGTGCAATTATTGATATGAAAGAAGGAAATATTAGATATAAATTTCTGCTAAGGAAGGACATGGAACACTTTCCTAGAAAGAAAACTAGGTTACCATATGAATCTATTATGAGAGCTACTTATGGATTGCATAACAAAGATGACAATACCTAGATCTATGTTCTATGCCTAGCTAAGGGCGTTAAACAATAACGATTGTTAGGAGGCAACCCAATTTTATTTCTGTTCTTGCTTTTTTGTTCCTATTTTGAATAATGTTTTTCATCTATCCTCTGGTTAGATGTGTTTTGAAGTTTTATTTAGTGTTTGTGCCAAGCAAGACCTTTGGGATCGCTTACGGTGCTAGTTGATTTGATCTTGCTGAAAAACAGAAACTTTTGCACACAGTCACGGAATTCTTAAAAATCACATAAGCACGGAAAAACTCTGAATTTTTTACACAAGATTTATATACAAATTTCCTAGGCTGTTCTAATTTTTCAGAAGTTTTTGAGTTACAGAAGTATTCGAAGTTTCCAGATTGCTATAGACTGTTCTGTATTTGACAGATTCTAGTTTCTATGTGTTGTTTGCTTATTTTGATGAATCTATGGGAAGTATCGGGGGGTATGAACCATGGAGAAGTTCAAATACAGTAGATATTACACCAATATACATAAATAATGAGTTCACAACAGTACCAAAAAGTGGTGATTTATTTTCTTATACTAACAGATCTCATGAGTTTTCTGGTTGAGTTTTGTGTTGTGAAGTTCTCAAGTTTTGGGTAAATATTTGATGGACTAGGGAACAAGGAGTGGCAAGAGCCTGAGCTTGGGGATGCCCCAGGCACCCCAAGGTAATATTCAAAGACAACCAAGCATCTAAGCTTAGGGATGCCCCAAATGGCATCCCCTCTTTCGTCTTCGTCTATCGGTAATTTACTTGAGGCTATATTTTTATTCACCACATGGTATGTGTTTTGCTTGGAGCGTCTTGTATGATATGAGTCTTTGCTTTTTAGTTTGCCACAATCATCCTTGTTGTACACACCTTTTGAGAGGGACACGCATGAATTTTGAATTTATTAGAATACTCTATGTGCTTCACTTATATCTTTTGAGCAAGGCAATTTTGCTCTAGTGCTTCACTTATATCTGTTTAGAGCACGGCGGTGGCTTTGTTTTATAGAAATTGTTGAACTCTCATGCTTCACTTATATTATTTTGAGTCTTTCTTAACAGCATGGTAATTTGCTTTGGTTATGAATTTAGTCCTAATATGATGGGCATCCGAGATATAATAAAAACTTTCATATAAAGAGCGTTGAATACTATGAGAAGTTTGATTTCTTCTGATTGTTTTGAGATATAAAGATAGTGATATTAGAGTCATGCTAGTGAGTAATTGTGGATTCGTAGAAATACTTGTGTTAAAGTTTGTGATTCCCGTAGCATGGACGTATGGTGAATTGTTTTGTGATGAAGTCAGAGCATGATTTATTTATTGATTGTCTTCCTTATGAGTGTCGGTCGGGGACGAGCGATGGTCTTTTCCTACCAATCTATCCCCCTAGGAGCATGGGTGTAGTACTTTGTTTCGATAGCTAATAGACTTTTGGAATAAGTATGTGAGTTCTTTATGACTAATGTTGAGTCCATGGATTATACGCACTCTCAACCTTCCACCATTGCTAGCCTCTCTAGTACCACGCAACTTTTGATGGTGCATTAAACCAACCATATACCCTTCCTCAAAACAACCACCATACCTACATATGATGGCGTTTCCATAGCCATTCTGAGATATATTACCATGCAACTTCCACCGTTCCATTTTATTAGAGTAAATTGCACAGAAGTACCACAATTGGGGCATTGGAGGCAGATTGGTACCAAGATTGGTAATTTTTACGTGTCAGTACCAACTTTGGGGCGAGGCATTGCAAAAGAGGCTAAAACTGCTGTTCATACGTATTGACAGAGAAACTGACTGGTTGGGCCCGCCCGTCAGGTGCTGACGTGGCAAGTTTTTTTTGCAGAAAACTCCTTTGCTTTGTGCGTAATCACGTAAATGCCCAATTATTTTGGGGGAAAATGCTCCTACCAGAGGCTTTTTTCCGTTCGTAATTTCCACCACCGATTCGGACTCATTTGCAAATTTGCGTCAGTTTGAACAAGTAAATAAAACGAACAAAAGTTGAATCCCGTGCAGGTTTCGAACCGGCGACCTGAAGTACAGCAGAGCAGCGGGCTAGCCACCCCGCCACGGCAATGACCCCGCCACGGCAACACTCGCGATATACCAAAGGCGAGAGTAATTTTATACTATCCTGAAGATGTTGGGCCAGGCGATTGGCCCAGCGAGGCTGCGCACTGAGTTACTGTTTTTTAATCATGATATTAATACATATATATATTGCGATTACATATTAGTATTGTTAAGTGTCAAGCACCAGACTAGAACATAGGCACGACCCATATATATATTTTAATCATGATATTAATACATATATATTTTATTTTATTAAAAGCACTGTTAATTAAAAAGTTGACAACATGTATTAAAAATAAATTTGTAATCATAATAAATCTTAGAAATGCATTAAAATGTTCAACTTTTATTAAAAAAACAACGTGTCTCTTGAAATGCAAGAATGATTTACACAATAAGTTTTTAACACATGCTGAACATTTCTTGAAATACAAATAATTCACCATGTATTAAGAAAATGTTCACCATAATATTCTTGAAACTCATCGTGTATTAAGAAAATGTTCACCATAAATTACAAAAAAATCACTGTGCATTAAGTAAACTTTTCATCATATCTTAAGAAAATATTTCAACATATATTACAAAAATATTCAATTTGCATTCAAAATATGTTCAACATTCATATTATTAGAAAAGTGTTCACCATTTGTAAGAAAAGTTCATCGTGTATTAAAAATGTTCACTACAAATTAAGAAATTGTGTAATCATAATATTCTTGAAACTCATCGTGTATTAAGAAAATGTTCACCATAAATTACGAAAATTTCACCGCGCATTATGCAAAATGACATCATATCTTAATAAAAAATTCAAAATATATTACAAAAATATTAAATTGGCATTGAAAACATGTTCAATGCATATTACCAAGAGGTCATTACATGAAATAAATGTTCACCGTTCATCATATACTAAACCCCATCATAAAAAATGTTCAGTAAATATGTTAAAAATCCAGGAGAAAAACTAATCTAGTGAATGAAAAAAATAAGAAAGAAAAACCTAAAAATAAACCAAAACCCGAAAAAATAAAGCATAATAAGTAAGAGAAATGAAACGTAAAGAAATCTGGGAAACGAATGAGCCCCAACACACGCGCCAGTAAGTCCGAAAGGAAAAAAACAATGTAGGCCTCGGTGGGCCGGCCCAGCGTGCCCGTATGTAGTATAAAAAGCTTCCCGCCTGCTACTTGTCGCAAGCGGTGCCGTGGCGGGGTGGCTAGCCTGTTGCGCTGCTGAACTGCAGGTCGTCGGTTCGAATCTTGCGCGGTACTCAATTTTTGTTTGTTTTATTTACTTGTTCAAACCGACGCAAAATTTCAAATGAGTCCGAATCGGTGGTGGAAATTACGAACGGAAAAAAGCCTCTCGTAGGAGCCTTTTTCTCGGAAATAATTGGGCATTTACGTGATTATGCACGAAGCAAGGGAGTTTTCTGCAAAAAACTTGCCACGTCAGCACCCGACAGGGGGGGGCAACCGGTCAGTTTCCGTGTCAATACGTATAAACAATAGTTTTAGCCTCTTTTGCAACGCCTCGCCTCAAAATTGGTACTGACACGTAAAAATTACCAATCTTGGTATCAATCTGCTTCCAATGCCTCAATTGTGGTACTTCAGTGCAATTTACTCATTTTATTATGACATGCACCATCATTGTCATATTGCTTTGCATGATCGTAAGACAGCTAACTTGATGTTTTGATGTTACTAGCAAAATGGCCCGTGCGTTGCAATGGGAGAAAAAAATACCACACACTCTTAATTTACAAAAAATGCGCTATAATTTGAGAATTTGTAGCTACGGCCCAAACAAATATAATTTTAACCTATAAAGGCGCGGTTTAAAATTCTACATGTTTTCTATTTCAACACAGCTTGCATGTAGATTTAATCCATACAAAGAAACGGACAAGTGATCATCCATTTATTCATGTCATGTTCGGAATGGGGTGTTCTTATGGGCGAGTAAATAAAAATGACAAAAACAAACGGTGACACATTAGCAGACTACGGAGACATGTGTGCATCAATAGCAGTTTTCAGTTTAAGAATCACCAACTTAGCGTAACTCTTGAACACTTTTTTCACATGCATATTTCTTAAATACATGAAGAGTTGTTAAAAAGATAAAGGATTTTTTAATGATAAAAAGAGATTTTCTTTGTCAAAAAAGAACATTTTTGTATGGTCTCCTATGGATGCACGTACTTGCGTCCCTATTTCATCACTATTTCTTGCCGTACATGTCATAGGTATTGGTCCCTATTTCATCACTATTTATATCTTATCAAACTTGTACTTTATTTTATTTTTTGTCATGCATGCCTCCTTTTTACTTTTATTCATGCATGTCCTCTCTTTTTTCTTCTAAAATATTGGAGATTAGCGCAACATCTCATCTTTATCGGATCTCCTCTGCATTTTCTCTTTCATTTATTTTATAGCGGACATCCCATCTTTATTGGGTCCTTCTTTTATTTTCGATTATGCATGTCCTTATTTATTGCGTGTCTCTAGCAAATTTATCTTCAATTTCATGTCCAATCCTGATTTTTTTGAGGTGTTCATCCCCAATCCGAATCAGTATTGTTGATTAACAATATATGAAAAAGATGGATAATACATTGTTGATTAACATTGCATCCTATATAGTATTTTTTTTAAATTGTTAACAGGTAAAATAACATCATATTCAGATTCTACATATTTTCTAATCAAAATCCATATATAACATGTTAAATTTGGAGTTAGGGTTTAGAAGATATGAGTATTTTAAAAAACATTTGATATGTACTCTGGGTTTAATGTCAAAAACATTAGGGGGTTTTCTCTAAAATAGCAAGACGGACAAAGAATACCTATTTGTTTTATTAGTAGGTATAGAGTATAGATTTGATAGAGGCAAAGGTGTCCCGATGTTTTGATGAGATGGTGGCTATCGTTTTCTGTGGGAGTCGACCTTGACGATCCGACTACGAACGTGCGAGACGTCGCGCCTTAGCAATTGCTAAACCAACTTCCGAGGGGTTATTGACCACGCCGGAGCACGATCAACCTGACCACGAGGGCCTGTTTCCTGCGAGCAAACGAAGAACAAGTAAGAAACTGAGATTGCAATATGGATATTGCGAATATAAGATGAAAGCTTTATTGATCAAGGTGGGGTTCTGTGACGTCTTGGTCTGGTCGTTGGACACAAACGAAGTACGCGAAGTTGCAGCTATGGCGAACTTTTAATCTAAACAAAACCCCAAAGTCTAAACGACGCCCTAAGGGCTGTATATATGGAGGAAGAGAGGGGAATTTCGTGGCCCTTGAGGGTGGGGTCCGAAACCAACCCTAACTCTTGTTTCCCCACACATACGGACTCTAAAAATAGCCTATACTTAAGTATTTCGAAATTACATGGGCCTGGCCCATTAATAAGGTGACGCAGCACCTAGAATAGCCTATGGACGAATATTATGAAGTGGCATCTTGTATATTTCGTCCATGGCTTCATGCACTCCTTATGGCGGCTTCAAAGTCCTGAAATCATCACTTGTAACTCCGTTCTTGATCCCCTTGCGCATGCCATCAACTCCATGCGTGTTCTTGCTCCAATGTTCATCCTTCTCCAAGCTAGGCCCTTCATTTGAAAGCAAAACAAATGTATCCAATTTAGGCAGCATCATAATCTCATGAACATTAGAATCATTACCAAGAAACGAAAGTACCTGGTAATTTAATTGGCGTGCGCGAGCTCTAGTAATTGGTCCAGTATATGTAACAGTAGGGGTTGTGGGTGTAACAATGGTATTGATGTCCTCATCATCCTCCCCTTCTTGAAATGAAGTCGTCCTCGACGGAAGCTCATCTTCCTCACCCAAATAAGGCTTCAAATCTGCAATGTTAAAAGTGGGACTAACCCCAAAATCTGCAGGTAGCTCAAGTTTATATGCATTATCATTTATTTTCTCTAAAACCTTAAAAGGACCATCAGCACGTGGCATTAGCTTTGATTTGCGCAGATTAGGAAATCTATCTTTACGCAAATGTAACCAAACAAGATCTCCAGGTGCAAACACAACATGTTTTCTACCCTTATCTCCAAGCAAGTTTATATTTAGCATTCATACGCTCAATGTTTTCCTTAGTTAACTCATGCATTTTTAAAATCAATTCAGAACGTTCTTTAGCATCAAAATTAACCTTCTCCGAAGATGGAAGAGGCAACAAATCAATAGGTGCACGAGGTAGGAAACCATACACAATTTCAAAAGGGCACATCTTAGTAGTAGAATGCAATGAACGATTATAAGCAAATTCAATATGAGGCAAGCATTCTTCCCACATTTTCTTGTTATTCTTCAAAACAGCCCTAAGCATAGTAGACAATGTTCTATTGACTACTTCAGTTTGTCCATCAGTTTGGAGGTGACAAGTAGTAATAAAAAGCAGCTTAGTCCCCAACTTAGCCCATAAACATCTCCAAAAGTGGCTAAGAAATTTAGTATCACAATCTGAAACAATAGTATTTGGCAAACCATGTAAGCGAATAATTTCACGAAAGAACAAATCAGCAACATTAACAGCATCATCGCTTTTATGACATGGTATAAAGTGTGCCATTTTCGAGAACCTATCCACGACAACAAATATGCTATCCCTCCCCTTCTTTGTTCGAGGTAAACCTAAAACAAAGTCCATAGATATATCCTCCCAAGGAACACTAGGTACAGGCAAAGGCATATATAAACCATGAGGATTGAGTCGTGACTTAGCTCTTTGACATGTAGTGCAGCGAGCAACAAAACGCTCAACATCCCGTCTCATCTTTGGCCAAAAGAAATGTGTAGCAAGTATATTCTCCGTCTTCTTGACGCCAAAGTGTCCCATTAATCCTCCTCCATGCGCCTCCTGCAACAACAAAAGACGAACGGAGCTAGCTGGAATGCATAGCTTGTTAGCACGAAACACAAATCCATCGTTAAGAACGAACTTGCTCCAAGTTCTCCCTTCCTTACAATTCTGCAATACATCTTTAAATTCAGCATCATGAACATATTGATCTTTGATGGTCTTCAAACCAAATATTTTAAAGTCAAGTTGTGAAAGCATAGTATAACGACGAGACAAGGCATCAGCAATAACATTTTCTTTACCCTTCTTGTGTTTAATGACATAAGGGAAAGTCTCAATGAATTCAACCCATTTAGCATGTCTACGGTTCAGTTTTGCTTGACTTTTAATGTGTTTCAATGATTCATGATCAGAATGTATAACAAATTCCTTGGGCCATAAATAATGTTCCCTTGTTTCTAAGGTCCGAACAAGAGCATATAATTCTTTATCATAAGTAGAATAGTTCAGACTAGGCCCACTCAATTTTTCAGAAAAGTATGCAACAGGTTTGCCATCTTGTAATAACACACCTCCTAATCCAATTCCACTAGCATCACATTCAAGCTCAAAAGTCTTATTAAAATCAGGAAGTTTGAGTAAAGGAGCATGTGTCAACTTATCTTTCAATACCGTGAAGGCTTCTTCCTGTGCGGTACTCCAAACAAAAGGCACATCCTTCTTTGTAAGCTCGTTGAGAGGTGCAGCAATGGTGCTGAAATCTCTCACAAAACACCGATAGAAACCAGCGAGGCCAAGGAAACTCCTCACTTGTGTGACCGTTTTGGGCTGCGGCCAACCCTCAATAGCTTCAATCTTGGCTTTATCAACTTCAATTCCCTGTGGAGTAACAAGATAGCCAAGAAAAGATATTCGGTCTGTGCAAAAGGTGCACTTTCCAAGGTTACCAAACAAACGTGCATCACGGAGAGCAATAAAAACAGCACGTAAATGTTCCAAATGTTCCTCCAAAGATTTGCTATAAATCAATATGTCATCAAAGTAAACTAACACAAATCGTACAATGAAAGCATGTAAAACTTTGTTCATTAACCTCATGAAAGTACTAGGTGCATTAGTTAACCCAAAAGGCATGACTAACCACTCATATAATCCAAACTTAGTTTTAAATGTTGTTTTCCATTCATCTCCCAATTTCCTACGAATTTGATGGTATCCACTACGCAAATCAACTTTGGAGAATATTGTAGAGCCACTCAATTCATCAAGCATATCATCTAGCCTAGGAATAGGATGATGATAACGAATAGTAATATTATTAATTCCTCTACATCAACGCACATACGCGACGTACCATCCTTTTTCGGCACTAAAATGATAGGAACAACACAAGGACTAAGGGATTCGCGTATATAACCTTTGTCGAGCAGTTCTTGTATTTGACACATAATCTCCTTCGTCTCCTCTGGATTGGTACCACATCTAATCATGCCAGTTTGTAATTCCTGATAATATTCTTCTACAGAGTTTTTTCCTTGTCTTAAACGCTCCAATTTTTGAAGTAATTCACGTTGATAATATGGTGGAACCCAACGAGTACGCATAGGAGTTTTCAAAGCAGCCCAAGTAGCTGGAATAGGATATAATCTACAATGTTCAGACCACCAAACACATGCAAAGCTAGTGAAAGCACAAACAGCAGCAGGAACACGTCTCTCCTCAGGATATTGTAAACATGTAAATCGTTGTTCAGTTTCTAACTCTCAAGTAAGATATATATCAGGAACATATCTACCCTCAAATGGTGAAATATTCAATTTTAGTTTAGGAAGATGGTCGTGTACCTCAGGTGGTGGTGCAGCCCTACCGTTGCGATGATATGCATGAGGACGACCTAGTGGTGGTGGTGCTGGTGGTTGCACGTAGTTCTGATTTTGCTCAACCTTGTCCTCGTAATGGTCCTCTACCTCTGCAGTAGCAGCAGGAGCGACAGAAGCACCAACAGTAGGTATAGCAGCACCAGAAGTTTGACCAGGCTCAATGGGAACACGTTGTGCTCGTCCCACTTGATTTGGAAGACGATGTTGTTGTGGTTGTAGAGGTGTGACAGGTGCAGCGGGCGGTGGAAGATGCGCGAGCAATTCATTAAACTTGTTATCATGCTTTGTTTCGAACGCCTTCTCAATGCCATCTATCTTCTCCATGGCCTCTTCAAATCTGTTTAGCACATCTTCCACCTGTCCATATCAATGTGAGTGAGTAGGGATTGCCATGCAACGGATGCACTAGAGCTATAAGTGTATGAAAGCTCAACAAAAGAAACTAAGTGGGTGTGCATCCAACTTGCTTGCTCACGAAGACCTAGGGCATTTTGAGGAAGCCCATCATTGGAATATACAAGCCAAGTTCTATAATGTAAAATTCCCACTAGTATATGAAAGTGACAACATAGGAGACTCTCTCTCATGAAAATCATAGTGTTACTTTGAAGCACAAGTTTGGTAAAAGGATAGTAACATTGTCCCTTCTCTCTTTTTCTCTCATTTTTTATTTGGGCCTTCTCCTTTTTTTATGGCCTATTTTTTTTTCTTTTTTCTTTTCGTCCGGAGTCTCATCCCGACTTCGAAAATACATGGGCAAAGTTAGTGCGCGTTTCAAGGAAAAAATTCTGTAGAAGAATATTATCAGGAATTACAAACTGGCATGATTTGATGTGGTATTATTGAGGAGAATGAAGCTATGCTTGCACGTTTTATGGGTGGATTAAATAGAGAGATTCAGACCATTCTAGAGTATAAGGAGTATACTAATATCACTCGTTTATTCCATCTTGCTTGTAAAGCTGAACGTGAAGTGCAGGATCGACATGCATTGGCGCGAACTAACTTTTCTGCAGGTCGATCTTCATCATGGACACCACGTGCATCCTCTATTTACACTCCACCAGCACCTCCATCAGGTCCCACCTCCAGCCATGATTCAAGAAAGCAGGCACAACCACCACTATCTACTAGAGCACACCTGCCGGGCCTGCGCAGAGCTCTTCTTCTTCCATGGCATCAACATGACACACAAGTGATATTATTTGTCGTCGTTGTAAGGGAAGAGGACATTTTGCGAGAGAATGCCAATCTCAGCGTGTGATGATTGCTACTGAGGATGGTGGGTATGAGTCCGCTAGTGACTATGATGAGGAGACATTAGCTCTTATTACACGTGAAGAACACGGTGGAGATGATTCTGATCATGAGACACAATACATGGCTCCTGAAGATGCTGACAGGTATGAATGTTTAGTTGCTCAATGTGTTTTGAGTGTGCATGTCACACAAGCTGAGCAAAATCAGAGGCATAATTTGTTCCATACAAAGGGGGTTGTGAAGGAACGTTCTGTTCGCGTCATCATAGATGGAGGGAGCTGCAACAGCTTGGCTAGCATGGAGATGGTGGAGAAGCTATCTCTCACCACAAGACCACATCCTTACTACATCCAATGGTTCAACAACAGCGGCAAGGTTAAGGTAACACGTACTGTTCGTGTGCATTTTAGTATCTCTACATATGCTGATTATGCTGATTGTGATGTGGTACCTATGCAAGCATGTTCCTTATTACTTGGTAGACCATGGCAATTTGATAAAAATTCTGTACACCATGGTAGAAACAATCAGTATACTCTTGTTCATAAGGATAAAAATATTACTTTGCTTCCTATGACTCCTGATTCCATTTTGAAAGATGATATTAATAGAGCTAATAAATCAAAACAGGAGAAAAATAAAAGTGAAAACCAGATTGTGGCAAAAGAATTTGAGCAACAAATGCAGCCTAATAATAAACCATCTAGTGTTGCTTCTGAAATTAAATTGGAAAGTCCATGTTTACTTGCCACCAAATCTGATATTGATGACTTAGATTTTAGCAAATCTGTTTGCTATGCTTTTGTGTGCAAACAGGCATTGTTTTCATTTGACGACGTGCCTTCCTCTTTGCCTCCTGTTGTCACTAACATTTTGCAGGAGTTCGCTGACGTCTTTCCACAAGACGTGCCACCGGGATTACCACCTATTTGAGGGATTGAGCATCAAACTAAGCTAATTCCCAGTGCATCATTACCCAACCGTGCACCATACCGTACCAATCCAGAGGAGACGAAGGAGATTATGCGTCAAGTACAAGAACTGCTCGATAAAGGTTATTGATGAGGTTAATGAACGAAGTTTTACGTGCTTTCATTGGACGATTTGTGCTAGTTTACTTTGATGACATATTGATTTATAGCAAATCTTTGGAGGAACATTTGGAACATTTACGTGCTGTTTTTATTGCTCTACGTGATGCACGTTTGTTTGGTAACCTTGGAAAGTGCACCTTTTGCACCGACCGAGTATCTTTTCTTGGCTATGTTGTTACTCCACAGGGAATTGAAATTGATAAAGCCAAGATTGAAGCTATTGAGAGTTGGCCGCAGCCCAAAACGGTCACACAAGTGAGGAGTTTCCTTGGCCTCGCTGGTTTCTATAGGCGTTTTGTGAGAGATTTCAGCACCATTGCTGCACCTCTCAACGAGCTTACAAAGAAGGATGTGCCTTTTGTTTGGGGTACCGCACAGGAAGAAGCCTTCACGATATTGAAAGATAAGTTGACACATGCTCCTTTACTCCAACTTCCTAATTTCAATAAGACTTTTGAGCTTGAATGTGATGCTAGTGGAATTGGATTAGGAGGTGTGTTATTACAAGATGGCAAACCTGTTGCATACTTTTCTGAAAAATTGAGTGGGCCTAGTCTGAACTATTCTACTTATGATAAAGAATTATATGCTCTTGTTCGGACCTTAGAAACATGGCAACATTATTTATGGCCCAAGGAATTTGTTATACATTCTGATCATGAATCTTTGAAACACATTAAAAGTCAAGCAAAACTGAACCGTCGACATGCTAAATGGGTTGAATTCATTGAGACTTTCCCTTATGTGATTAAACACAAGAAGGGTAAAGAAAATGTTATTGCTGATGCCTTGTCTCGTCGTTATACTATGCTTTCACAACTTGACTTTAAAATATTTGGTTTGGAGACCATCAAGGATCAATATGTTAATGATGCTGAATTTAAAGATGTATTGCAGAATTGTAAGGAAGGAGAACTTGGAACAAGTTCGTTCTTAACGATGGATTTGTGTTTCGTGCTAACAAGCTATGCATTCCAGCTAGCTCCGTTCGTCTTTTGTTGTTGCAGGAGGCGCATGGAGGAGGATTAATGGGACACTTTGGCGTCAAGAAGACGGAGGATATACTTGCTACACATTTCTTTTGGCCAAAGATGAGACGGGATGTTGAGCGTTTTGTTGCTCGCTGCACTACATGTCAAAGAGCTAAGTCACGACTCAATCCTCATGGTTTATATATGCCGTTGCCTGTAACTAGTGTTCCTTGGGAGGATATTTTTAGGTTTACCTCGAACAAAGAAGGGGAGGGATAACATATTTGTTGTCGTGGATAGGTTCTCGAAAATGGCACACTTTATACCATGTCATCAAAGCGATGATGATGTTAATGTTGCTGATTTGTTCTTTCGTGAAATTATTCGCTTGCATGGTGTGGCAAATACTATTGTTTCAGATCGTGATACTAAATTATTCGCTTGCATGGGCAAATTGGGGACTAAACTACTTTTTAGTACTACTTGTCACCCCCTGATGAGGACATCAATACCATTGTTACACCCACAGCCCCTACTGTTATATATACTGGACCAATTACTAGAGCTCGCGCACGCCAATTAAATTACCAGGTACTTTCGTTTCTTGGTAATGATTCTAATGTTCATGAGATTATGATGCTGCCTAAATTGGATACATTTGTTTTGCTTTCAAATGAAGGGCCTAGCTTGGAGAAGGATGAACATTGGAGCAAGAACACGCATGAAGTTGATGGCATGCGCAAGGGGATCAAGAACGGAGTTACAAGTGATGATTTCAGGACTTTGAAGCCGCCATAAGGAGTGCATGAAGCCATGGATGAAATATACAAGATGCCACTTCATAATATTCGTCCATAGGCTATTCTAGGTGCTGCATCACCTTATTAATGGGCCAGGCCCATGTAATTTCGAAATATTTAAGTATAGGCTATTTTTAGAGTCCGTATGTGTGGGGAAACAAGAGTTAGGGTTGGTTTCGGACCCCACCCTCAAGGGCCACGAAATTCCCCTCTCTTCCTCCATATATACAGCCCTTAGGGCGTCGTTTAGACTTGGGTTTTGTTTAGATTAAAAGTTCGCCATAGCTGCAACTTCGCGTACTTCGTTTGTGTCCAACGACCAGACCAAGACGTCACAGAACCCCACCTTGATCAATAAAGCTTTCGTCTTATATTCGCAATATCCAGATTGCAATCTCAGTTTCTTGCTTGTTCTTCGTTTGCTCGCAGGAAACAGGCCCTCGTGGTCAGGTTGATCGTGCT
>NC_053022.1:288368783-288422137 GCF_003073215.2 Triticum urartu
TGTAGCTTGAGGTAGTCGTCCATCAAACGCTCCCACTCGAGATAATCCTCGGGTTCTTGAGTCCCATTGAAAGGAATCATGTGGTCGATGTCGAGGTCGTAGTAGCTCGTAGAAGTCGCGGACTTGAGCTTGGGGAGCTTTTCTTGAGCGTAGTCTTGTGGTGCTTGTTGGCGAAGATGCCATATATCCGAAGGCGAAGATGCCTTGAAGTCACTTGGCGAAGATGCCAAAGTGGTTGGTGTAGCCGTAGCTCCGTCTTGGTGGTGCTTGTCTCGTGGTCTTCTCTTGTGGTCATGAAGTTTGGACTTGGCGTGAAGTAGGGCTTGTTGCGACTTGTAGGTTAGCGCATCTCGAGAATCTTCATGATGATGTTGTCGTTGTTGTGCTTGAGCTCGATGTAGATGTCGTTCATCGTCGTCGTACACATGTTGCTTGGAGGTGACTTGCCCTTCCTGGCGAGGTGGATCACAAACGTGATGGTGGTCGCCATGGAGATGTGGATGTGGACGTGCGCTTACATCTTGTTTGTGCTCCGATGACTTGTGACTTGAATGTCGCCGCCTTGAGGATGATGAAGGGGAAGTAGACTTGATCAAGGCCCGAATCTCCTCCATCCTTGCATCTTGCTCCTCCTTTTGTGCGGAAAGCTTGTTGTCGATGTAGTCCCTTTTCCTCGCTTCGGAGTGACGAATGTCGATGGGGAGGTTCTCGATGCGCTCTCGCAATCTTGATTCTACGCCTTGCATTTGTTGTTGTAGATCGAAGATTGACGCTTTGGTGATGTAGTTGTTCACGCCGTCATTGTTGTGGAAGACCGGAGATGAAATGCCTTGCCTATCCATGACAAGATTCGAGCCAATATGAGTGGAGAAAGAGAAGAACGAAGACCAAATGTACCTTGATCGAAGTTTAAAGTGTATCAATGATCACTCCAATGTGGACAAGGAAATAGCACAATTGGTACCAATTCTTGTCGGTTTCTCACACCTACACAAATAAGGCTTATGGTGGAGCTCGGTGAGGATAGTGGCACAAAAATGTGATGTAAAATGTTAGCAAGAGTCAATAAAGTTGAAAGAGATTCATAAATTCGCAAGTGAAACAAGTAGACCAATAGCAATGAATGACACACGGAAACGCACACACGGATAGATAAATGGGGTCGTGCAACCAAGGATGAGCACAAAATGTGGAAACCATGGAAAACGCTCGTGTTGCACAACTCAAGAGAGACGCTAGCACGATTGCTCTATAGGCAGATACAACACTTGTGCACAACCTATCAGATGCAAAATGTATCCACTTTCTATCCCAAGTATGCTATGTGTATGATGTTCCGGTGCTATGATCCAAGATGATCGGATATGACAATCTTATGTGCAATGTGGTATGATGCTATGGCACTTGCTTACAAGCTTCTTACTCTCTCTTTTTCTTTGCTTAAAAGCTTATTCTTTTTTTTTGATATGTATGGCCACTTTGGCACAATGCACAAACCAAGATAGCAATTGTATATATGCGGGAACAATCTTGTGGCACAAAGGATGATATGATACCAAGATGATAACGATATGGTATGTATGCAATGTATGGTGTAGATCACTAATGTGCACAAGTAACGTTGCCGGCAATACTCAAGTGCTAGTCTCGATAGGCAAGTGACGCAAAATGGGCTAGGGGTTATCAATGCAATGGCAAGGGAATATACAATGGAGGGATACCATGATACCAATTTGATATGGAGGTTACCGTCCTTGGCGATGATGAGTGGCGGCAAAGGCATATATAAACCATGAGGATTGAGTCGTGACTTAGCTTTTTGACATGTAGTGCAGCGAGCAACAAAACGCTCAACATCCCATCTCATCTTTGGCCAAAAGAAATGTGTAGCAAGTATATCCTCCGTCTTATTGAAGCCAAAGTGTCCCATTAAGCCTCCTCCATGCGCCTCCTGCAACATCAAAAGACGAACGGAGCTAGCTGGAATGCATAGCTTGTTAGCATGAAACACAAATCCATCGTTAAGAACGAATATTGATCTTTGATGGTCTCCAAACCAAATATTTTAAAGTCAAGTTGTGAAAGCATAGTATAACGACGAGATAATGCATCAGCAATAACATTTTCTTTACCCTTCTTGTGTTAAATGACATAAGGGAAAGTCTCAATGAATTCAACCCATTTAGCATGTCTATGGTTTAGTTTTTCTTGACTTTTAATGTGTTTCAAAGATTCATGATCAGAATGTATAACAAATTCCTTGGGCCATAAATAATGTTGCCATGTTTCTAAAGTCCGAACAAGAGCATATAATTCTTTATCATAAGTAGAATAGTTCAGACTAGGCCCACTCAATTTTTCAGAAAAGTATGCAACAGGTTTGCCATCTTGTAATAACACACCTCCTAATCCAATTCCACTAGCATCACATTCAAGCTCAAAAGCTTATTGAAATGAGGAAGTTGGAGTAAAGGAGCATGTGTCAACTTATCTTTCAATACCGTGAAGGCTTCTTCCTGTGCGGTACCCCAAACAAAAGGCACATCCTTCTTTGTAAGCTCGTTGAGAGGTGCAGCAATGGTGCTGAAATCTCTCACAAAACGCCTATAGAAACCAGCGAGGCCAAGAAACTCCTCACTTGTGTGACCGTTTTGGGCTGCGGCCAACTCTCAATAGCTTCAATCTTGGCTTTATCAACTTCAATTCCCTGTGGAGTAACAACATAGCCAAGAAAAGATACTCGGTCGGTGCAAAAGGTGCACTTTCCAAGGTTACCAAACAAATGTGCATCACGTGGAGCAATACAAAACAGCACGTAAATGTTCCAAATGTTCCTCCAAAGATTTGCTTATAAATCAATATGTCATCAAAGTAAACTACCACAAATCGTCCAATGAAAGCACGTAAAACTTTGTTCATTAACCTCATGAAAGTACTAGGTGCATTAGTTAACCCAAAAGGCATGACTAACCACTCATATAATCCAAACTTAGTTTTAAATGCTGTTTTCCATTCATCTCCCAATTTCATACGAATTTGATGGTATCCACAACGCAAATCAACTTTGGAGAATATTGTAGAGACACTCAATTCATCAAGCATATCATCTAGCCTAGGAATAGGATGACGATAACGAATAGTAATATTATTAATGCCTCTACAATCAACGCACATACGCGACGTACCATCCTTTTTCGGCACTAAAATGATAGGAATAGCACAAGGACTAAGGGATTCGCGTATATAACCTTTGTCGAGTAGTTCTTGTACTTGACGCATAATCTCCTTCGTCTCCTCTGGATTGGTATGGTATGGTGCACGGTTGGGTAATGAGCACCGGGAATTAAGTCAATTTGATGCTCAATCCCTCGAATAGGTGGTAATCCCGGTGGCACGTCTTGTGGAAAGACGTCAGTGAACTCCTGCAAAATGTTAGTGACAGCAGGAGGCAAAGAGGAAGGCACGTCCTCGAATGAAAATAATGCATCTTTGCACACAAAAGCATAGCAAACAGATTTGCTAAAATCTAGAATCATCAATATCAGAATTTGGTGGCAAGTAAACATGCACTTTTCAATTTAATTTCAGAAGCAACACTAGATTGGTTTATTATTAGGCTGCATTTGTTGCTCAAATTTATTTTGCCACAATCTGATTTTCACTTATTTTTCTCCTGTTTTGCTTTTATTAGCTCTATTAATATCATCTTTCAAATGGAATCAGGAGTCAATAGGAAAGCAAAGTAATATTTTATCCTTATGAACAAGAGGTATACTGATTGTTTCTACCATGTGTACAGAATTTTTATCAATTGCCATGGTCTACCAAGTAATAAGGAACATGCTTTGCATAGGTACCACATCACAATCAACATAATCAGCATATGTTAGAGATACTAAAATGCACATGAACAGTACATGTTACCTTAACCTGCCGCTGTTGTTGAACCATTGGATGTAGTAAGGATGTGGATGTGGTCTTGTGGTGAGAGATAGCTTCTCCACCATCTCCATGCTAGCCAAGTTATTGCAGCTCCCTCCATCTATGATGGCGCGAATAGAACGTTCCTTCACAACTCCCTTTGTATGGAACAAATTATGCCTCTGATTTTGCTCAGCTTGTGTAACCTGCACATTCAAAACATGTTGAGCAACTAAACATTCATACCTGTCAGCATCTTCAGCTGCCATGTATTGCGTCTGATGATCAGAATCATCTCCACGTGTTCTTCACGTGTAATAAGAGCCAAAGTCTCCTCATCGTAGTCACTAGCGGACTCATACCCACCATCCTTCAGTAGCAATCATCACACGCTGAGATTGGCATTCTCTTGCAAAATGTCCTCTTCCCTTACAACGACGACAAATAATATCACTTGTGTGCCCTGTTGATGCCATGGAAGAAGAAGAGCTCTGCGCAGGTCCACAGGTGTGCTCTTGGCAGATAGTGGTGGTTGTGCCTGCTTTCTTGTATCACGGCTAGAGGTGGCACCTGATGGAGGTGCTGGTGGAGTGGAAGTAGAGGATGCACGTGGTGTCCATGATGAAGATCGACCTGCAGAAAAGTTAGTTCGCGCCAATGCTTGTCGATCCTGCACTTCACGTTCAGCTTTACAAGCAAGATGGAATAAACGAGTGATATTATATATACTCCTTATACTCTAGAATGGTCTGAATCTCTCTATTTAATCCACCCATAAAACATGCAAGCATAGCTTCATTCTCCTCAACAATACCACATCTAATCATGCCAGTTTGTAATTCCTGAATAATATTCTTCTACAGAATTTTTTCCTTGTCTTAAACGCTGCAATTTTTGAAGTAATTCATGTTGATAATATGGTGGAACCCAACGAGTACGCATAGCAGTTTTCAAAGCAGCCCAAGTAGCTGGAATAGGATATAATCTACAATGCTCAGACCACCAAACACATGCAAAACTAGTGACTACACAAATAGCAGGAGGAACACGCCTCTCCTCGGGATATTGTAAACATGTAAATCGTTGTTCAGTTTCTGACTCCCAAGTAAGATATATATCAGGAACATATCTACCCTCAAATGGTGGAATATTCAATTTTAGTTTAGGGAGATGGTCATGATCTCGTACCTGAGGGTGAGCCCTACCATTGCCATTATTTGCATGTGGACGACTTGGTGGTTTCTGTGCCGGTGTTGGCACGTAGTTCTGATTTTGATCAACCTCATCCTCGTAATCTCCAGCAAAATCATCCTCCTCCGCATCAGCAGCAGGAGCCACAGAAGTATCAACAGCAGCACCAACAGTTTGGCCTGGTGCAAGAGGGAGATGGCTCGCTCGGCGGAGGGCTGTTTCACGATGTGTAGGTAGTCATTGTTGTTGTTGTTCTAGAGGTGCGTTAGGTGAAGCCGGTGGTGGTGGTGGAAGACGCGCGAGTAATTCATTAAACCTGTTATCGAGCTTTGTTTCAGACGTCTTCTCCATGCCATCTATCTTCTCCATGGCCTCTTCAAATCTGTTTAGCACATCTTGCCCCTGTCCACTTATCATTTGCTGAAATTTATCATGCAACTCCTTATTCGTCATGTTCTCCCAGTCAGTCTCGTCGGCTTGTGATCCTGCCATGGTTAGCAACAATAGAAACACACAAGAATATGATCCTATAGACTACTAACAAGAGGTGGTGGTGGGGTCACAAATCCGTCAAGCAAATCTCAAATTCTTACCAGTTCTTACCCAGCAGCAGGCGGTGATCGGCAACCGTCGTAGTCAAAACTCTCAAAGCTTGGATAGAGCAATTACCAGGGAGAGTTAAACGCACGACGTAGATGTATGTGGAGCTGGGAAGGCTTATAATATGGTAGCAAAAAGGGTCAGCAATAATCAATTCAGAGATGCAAAGTTGAATAAACGCTCAACGACGGTACTGTGCTGGTCCTAGGCTAGACCGTGCTAGAGACGCGAACCTAGAACACTAACAAAATCACGGCGCTGCACGTAAAAAATGGAGGAGCACAGTCTGAATTTTTTTTCCTTTTTTTCACTTTTTTTGCACTTTTTTTCCTCTCTTTTTTTTGCTCCGCAACAAATTTTTTTCGAAAAAGTGTACAAATGGTTTAAAAACTGCCTAGCGTAGAACTATTTCCAGACGGAGTCCTACTCTGTCATCGACTCGGAGTATGGCGTGATCTGGAACTTGAAAACAATGCAACAATTACTGGACTCGGACTAGGACTGGTGGCGGAGATGAATCTGGTGGAATCTCGACTGGTGGCGGTGATGAATCTGGTGGAAATCGGACTGGTGGCGGATATAATGTTGCAGGGTGAACTCGGATTGGCGTGATGGCGGCGGATATTTGGTGGCGTATATGGACTCAGATTGGTGGTGAATATGGCAGCGACGATGAAGCTGGTGTGGTGGTGGTATATGGCAGCAGCGATGATGATGATGTGGTGGTGATATATGGCAGCGGCGACGTGACAACCTGTGAACAGAACTCGAAACTCTAAAGGACTAGACACTAAGACCAGCAACTTGACACGACGATGCAACCGCAAATTCAACAAAGCAAACACAGAAAATATTATGCAAAGGCTCAGATTGGTTCGGATAGGATGAACTAACCCTAATTTTTTTGGCTTTTTCGTGGACTATAGGTACGAAGAATAGACTCGATCTAAACTACGAAAAACTGTAAAATCTCACCGAGCAACCTGAAAATCTGATACCACTTGATAGAGGCAAAGGTGTCCCAATGTTTCGATGAGATGGTGGCTATCGTTTTCTGTGGGAGTCGACCTTGACGATCCGACTACGAACGTGCGAGACGTCGCGCCTTAGCAATCGCTAAACCAACTTCTGAGGGTTATTGACCACGCCGGAGCACGATCAACCTGACCACGAGGGTCTGTTTCCTGCAAGCAAACGAAGAACAAGCAAGAAATTGAGATTGCAATCTGGATAATGCGAATATAAGATGAAAGCTTTATTGATCAAGGTGGGGTTCTGTGACGCCTTGGTCTGGTCGTTGAACACAAACGAAGTACGCGAAGTTGCAGCTATGCCAAACTTTTAATCTAAACAAAACCCAAAGCCTAAACGATGCCCTAAGGGCTGTATATATGGAGGAGAGAGGGGGAATTTCGTGGCCCTTGGTGGAGGGGTCCGAAACTAAACCTAACTCTTGTTTCCCCACACATACGGACTCTAAAAACAGCCTATACTTAAGTACTTTGAAAATACATGGGCCTGGCCCAATAATAAGGTGATGCAACACCTAAAATAGCCTCTGGACGAAATTTATGAAGTGGCATCTTGTATATTTCGTCCCATGCTTCATGCACTCGTTATGGTGGCTTCAGAGTCTTGGAATCATCACTTGTAACTCCGTTCTTGTTCCCCTTGCGCATGCCATCATCTCCATGCTTGAACTTGCTCCAAGGTTCATCTTTCTTGTGCAAGCTAGGCCCTTCATTTGTAAGCAAAACAAATGTATCCATTTTAGGCAGCATCATATTCTCATGAACATTAGAATCGTTACCAAGAAACGAAAGTACCTGATAATTCAATTGGCGTGCGTGAGCTCTAGTAATCGGTCCAGTATGTATAGCAGCAGGGGCTGTGGGTGTAAGAATGGTATTGATAGTATGTATAGCAGCAGGGGCTGTGGGTGTAACAATGGTATTGATGTCCTCATCAGGATTGGCTTTTCAAATAGTTCAGAGCCTCATGATCAGAATGTATGATAAATTATTTTGGCCACAAATAATGTTGCCAAACCTCAAGGACACGAACTAGAGCATACAATTCTTTATCATAAACAGGATAGTTCAATCGTGCACCATTAAGTTTTTCAGAAAAATATGCAATCGGTTTACCCTCTTGCATCAACACACCTCCAATACCAATTCCACTAGCATCACATTCAATCTCAATTTGTTTAGTGAAATCTGGAAGTATAAGCAAAGTGCAGCAGTCAAATGACGTTTCAGCTCATCAAAAGCATTATCTTGGGCTGCGCCCCACACAAAATCAACACCTTTTTTTGTGAGCTCATTCAAAGGTGCAGCAATAGTACTGAAATCTTTCACAAAACGTCTATAGAAACCAGCAAGGCCGTGAAAGCTTCGTACTTGACTAACATTCAACGGAGTAGGCCAATTTTTAATAGCTTCTATTTTTGATTCATCTACCTCAAATCCATGCTTAGAAACAATATATCCGAGAAATATGACCTTATCTTTGCAAAATGTGCACTTATCAAGATTACCATATAATCGAGCATCACCCAACACTTGCAAAACTTGTCGAACATGATCACTATGTTCAGATTCATTGCGGCTGTAAATAAGTATATCATCAAAATATACAACCACAAATTTACCAATGAAATGCCTCAAAACATGGTTCATTAATCTCATGAAAGTACTAGGTGCATTAGTTAACCCAAAAGTCATGACTAACCACTCATATAAACCAAACTTTGTTTTAAAGGCTGTCTTCCATTCATCCCCTTCTTTCATCCTAATTTGATGATAACCACTACGCAAATCAATTTTAGAGAAAATAGCAGCACCACTCAATTCATCCAACATATCTTCTAAATGTGGAATAGGATGACGATATCGAATAGTGATGTTATTTATAGATCTACAATCTACGCACATGCGCCATGTACCATCATTCTTAGGAACCAAAATTACAGGAACAACACAAGGACTTAAGCTCACGCGAAAATAACCTTTGTCTAGAAGCTCTTGTACTTGTTTCTGAATTTCCTTTGTTTCCTCAGGGTTGGTGCGGTACGGTGCTCTATTGGGCAGTGATGCTCCTGGTATCAAATCAATTTGATGCTCTATACCTCGCAATGGTGGTAAACCAGCGGGTACCTCCTCCGGAAACACATCGCTAAATTCCTACAATACATTAGAAACACCAATAGAGAGAGGGGTCATGTCGTTAGAAACCAAAATTTGACCCTTGCACAACAGCACAAGTGGTACAGCAGTGGGATCCTCACGAAACTCTCTCAAATCAGATTTGGTGGCTAACAACTAAGGAATTCACTCCCTCACTTTTATTTTGACCACTCAGATTTGGCTTGTGGCTCTCACTCACCGAAAGTGTAGTCTCTCGCCTATCTAATCTCTCACTCTCTTTTTCAAGATTCACTTCAATTTTTTGACGAGATTCATTTACAATTTGCTGCGGTGTCATAGGGATCAAAGTAACCTCCTTGCCACGCCAATTTAAATGATATGTGTTGGCTCTCCCATTGTGGCGGACATCTCTATCATACTGCCATGGGTGTCCCAACAACAGGTGACACACGGTCATAGGAACCACATCACACTCAATGGTGTCTTTATATGGCCCGATCTGAAATTCCACACGCACCATGTGGCTGATTTTCATCTCTCCACTATCACTTAACCATTGAATAAAATATGGATTGGGGTGCGGTAAATATTTCAATTTCAGCTTTTGGCATAACTCCTTACTAGCCAAATTGTGACAACTACCACCATCAATTATAACCTTGCATGCCTTACCAGGACCAACAACGGCCTTTGTTTGAAACAAATTGCACCGCTGTTCTGCAGGACTAGGCGTAACACTTAGCACTTTGGGTGAGCAAACAATTGTAGGATAGTGTGTAGCATAAGCATCTATTGAACCATTTTCATCTTCCTCCCAAATTTTAGAATCAGGGTCAGCATCATCACCGGTTTCATATTCTGCTGTATCCTCATTAATCAACATAACCTTTTTATTGGGACAATCTCTCTTAAAATGACCCCTTCCACCACATGTATGACAACTGATGTCCCTGTTTCTTGCTGTAGAATTAGTAGAACCAGCAGCACTAGCAGCAGGTTGCGCCGGTTTCTTCGCATTAGAAATCATCGAATCTGATTTGGAAGAAGTATTACCACGAAACCAGAAGTGGAACTAGGAGTAGGCTCCATATGAGGTGTTGTTCGTGGTGTAAAACGTCCTCTACTCGCTGTTGTGCGAGATGTAAACTTAGCATCCTCAGCCACTTGCAATTCAGGCTCACATGCTTGGTGTAACAAATCTGTCATGTCATAATATTGGTGAAGACAAACAATACGCTTGATGTTATAGTTCAGACCAGACAGAAATCGCTGCATTGTTTGTTCAGGCTCTTCACGCACTCTAGCATGCTGCATAATAAGCTCCATCTCCTAAAAATATTCATCCATGGAAGAAGTACCTTGCCTCAAATTCTGCAATTTGTCATAGAGAGAACGAATATAATTGTGTGGAACAAAGCGAGCACGCATCTCTTCCTTCATAGCTCTCCATGTAACAATGGGACGTTCACCATCTTCAATTCTGGACTATACCATATTATCCCACCAAAGCAAAGCATAGTCATCAAATTCAGAAGATGCAAGTTTTATTTTTTTATCCTCGGTGTACTCATGCATGCGCCATAATTTTTCCACCATCAGCTCCCAATTGAGGTACTCTTCAACATCAGTAGAACCAACAAACTTGGGGACGGTGAACTTTGGTTTGCCCAGACCATCATCATCACAGTTGGCTGGTTGTGCAAAAGCATCATTATCAAATTGACGGCGCGCACCAAGAGGAGCAAATCCACATCCTACGGGCATTGCAGCAGCATGGCCACCACCACGGCCTCCATTACCACGACCACCATCTTGACCAGCAATAACCGGCTCGTGTGGAGCTTGCTGGTCCTAATTAGCTTGCTGTAATTGTGCACGACGTGCTGCAGCCCCTTGTACATTGGCAGCATTAGCAGCTGCAACACCCTCATTACCACCATGAACACTAGCTTCACCATCATCATCATCACGCTGCTGATTATGTTGGCGATCAACGGACTATTGCAACGCAGCCATAGCTTGCTGCAAGTTAACTAGAGTCCCCTGAATTTTAGTAACTTGACGTTGTGTAGCAGTGATGGTTTCTGTGGCATCCTTGAGGTCCAACTCCATGTTCTGCACATTCTCATTTATAGGATCGGTTGCACATTGAATTTGTCTCTGAAGATGATCACGAAGATCTTCATATTCATTCCAATGCACCACGGATTTAGGGTCCTTTTTCCGCTATATATCAAAAGACTCGTCGGACATGATTAGGTGATTAGTACTCACAGAAAATATAGTGTATGTGGAAAACTCTCAACTCACTCAAAACCGAAAGAAACAAGGTATCTTACCGTTCCAAAGTGAATTAGAAAAGCTTACCAACTTGTATGGGCAGAACGTGCACGGATGTGATGTAGCGAATACCAAGGGTGAAAACTATCACACAACAAATAGGGCATATGGCGGAGCTTGGTTGGAATACCTATCAACACCAATTCACAAATCCTAGTGCTGATCGTATGATAGAGACCCACGGAAACACACACGGTGGAGATAAGTGGGGCAAATGCAACTCTCAAACTGAGCTCAAAATTCTGGAATGTCGGAGTAATGCTCGTGTTACAAATGCACATGAGAGACACTAGCAAATTTCTCAATTTATACGGGCACGAGATTGCTCAATCTACTAGTGCAATGAACGTGGCAGAAAAACTGACAAACTCGCCAAAAATATATGCAACTTCCACGTATAGCTTTCTTTTCCTCCTCTTTTTTCGTTTTCTTTTTCTTTCTCTTTTTTTGTTTTTTTTTGTATCAGTAACCTGAGAAATTAGTAACCAATCTGATTTTGCCAAAACAAAAGATGCACTCTCCAAATTCCTATATGAGCAGCCCGTAGAGCAAAGGATATGCTAGTCTCAATAGGAAAGTACTACGCAAAAGAAGAAAGGCTGACTATGGTTATCAAATGAAACACAATCTGATTTGGATAGTTAATCAAACCAAAGAAAATCTGACTCGGATCAACAGACTTGACAGCAACCAAACGACTCCGACGTGAGAAAAGGAAAACCTAGAGAATCTACAACGACTCAGATCAGAAAGTAAGTTACGCAAATAAAAGACTACGATCAGCAACTAAAACTTGGAAGCGATGTTATCTAGGCTATGTCAAAAACTCTAAACCCTAATATTTTTGTATGGCTTTTTCTGTGTAGGACGAAAACAAAACTAATCTAAGGGATTGGTGGATGCTCACCGAGATAACGCTGGAAATCTGATACCAAGATGATAAGGGGGTGGCCCGATCTTCTCAGTGAGCAGAGGATGTCGATGTTGAACTTGTAGGATAACTTGTGAGATGCTCTCGAACTCTCCGGCTGTTCCCCCATTGCCAAAGCAACAGATCTTCAACCGTATGGATATTCGCAACACCACACACTTGTGCACATAGCCGCCGACCATGAAGCGGTTCTGCAATCTCCCAATTCCCAGTGGAATGACAGATAGGACTTGACTTTCAGTAGCAAATACACCCTATCGAAACAAATTTGGTGTAGGTAAATATTCCTGATCGATGCAAAGAGGAATATGAGTACAGAGGAATGCTTAATGCAATTCAGTCTGATATGAGTTTAATCAAAACATGCTCTAACCCTAAAATCCATGACTTACAAGGGTATATAAAGACCCCTGGACGTCAAGTAGTTTTGCACGTGCTCTTGTAATTGGTCCAATTCTGATTTCATTGGACTTGTATTGTGCAATATCATCTTTATTTGAAAATGATGGTAAAGTGATGTAGGGTGGAACCCTAGACGGCCGATCTTTCATGAAAGGAGCGGATCCCAAGAATGAACACGAAGAACACGAGGGGGAAAACGAGGGGAAACACAAGAGAAACACATGTGCTAGATCCTCGAAACACAAAGAGAGATACAAGATCCAAAGTCAACAACGGACGATACACGGTAACCGGTTCTTCTCCGTGAGGAGCTCTTTATGGGGCCACCCAAGGGGGGGTCTTGAATCCAAGGGGATCTTCTCCGTAGAGGGGCCGCGGTCTCTCTCGCGGAGTAGATCTGTAATGGATGAGCGTAGCTGTATCTCCCAAATGAGCTATCACAACGCTAACCCTAACTAGGAGGAGGGGGTGTCCTATTTATAGTCATAGTGCAAATGGGGGCGAAGTGCAGGGGTACATGGGCCTCAGCCCGCAACTGGACACAGCCAGGGACCGGACGTCCGCTGGGCACCGAACGTTCGGTGGTTCCAGGGGGACCGGTCGTCCGCTAGCGCCGGACGTCCGCTGAAAGTGTTCTGTGGTCGGGACACCGGACGTCCGGAAGTCTCGGACATATTGCCGGATGTTCGGTGTAGGGTCGGGCATCCGCTCGCTGGGAGGTGTGTAGCTGGTGTAGGCTGGTCTTCAGGCGTCGGTCTTCCGCCAAGGGCCGGACGTCCGCTCGCTGTGTGAGGCCGGTCGTCCGGTGTCGTCCGGACATCCGCTCGCTGGAGCTTCTTTGGCAGCTCCTTCTCTTGGTCCTTGTACTTGGCGTCCTCACTAGCTCGTTCGTTGGATGTGGTGGCTCCGTGGCTTTTCTCTAAGTACCTGATCATGCATAGCACACACGTTGGAGGTAGTAGCCATATCTCGCATGTAGAAAGTGAAGGTTCGGAGAGGAGCGAGTTCACCTTGTGCCCAATGGTGTATGTTCGAGGCCTTGTCATATGTCCACTTGGGGTTTGGAGAGTAGTCGGAGTGTACATGGGGATGATCGTAGGATGCTCCGCATCATAAAGGAGTAGGGATGTCCTCATCAAAGGTTGTCGATGCGTTCACTCATAGCTTGTTGCTCTTGATGAAAAGCACGTTATGCACCAGAGATGTGACTCTTGGTGACGAAGGAGTTCATGTCGTCGTCTTGCTCCATGAAGAGTGGGTTGGTAGAAGTACTTGGCCTATCCATCATGAGAAAGTGGTGGTGAGTAGGAAAAATGAGAGAACAAAACCAAAGTTACCTTTTCCAAAGATTTTGGATGTAACAAGTACGATCTCACGATGCTATAATAGGGGAATTGGTACCGGGAATTGTTTCTCACACCTACAAGTAAAAGGCTTATGGAGGAGCTCGGTTAGGATGGTGGCAAAAATTTCAAGCAAATGTTAGTCAACATATCAATATGGTTGAGAAGATTCACAAAAATGCAAGTAAAAACAAATAGATCAAACCCAAAGATATCACTAGGAACACACACACGGAAGATAGATGGGATCCGCACAACCAAGGGGTGAGCTGAAAATGTGCAACCGCGGAAAATGCTCTTGTTGTGCGAATACTAGAGAGACGCTAGCGCGACTGCTCAAATGGGCTATGCATGTGCACCAACCTATAAGAGAAACGTGTCGTTTTCAATCCCAACTATGCTACGTATGAGGTGTCGAAGATGATATGCAAAAATGACTCGATGCTATTGCTTACAAGCTCTTTGTTGCTCCTCTTTTGCTTAAAAGCTTTTCTTGTTTTTTTGGAAGCTAGAGCCAAGTATGATATGAGACAAGTATGTAAGATATGCATGGGAGAGACTTATGGCACTAAGATGGTAACAAGATCACTACGGTGCACAATAGCGTGGCCCGACAATTCTCAACTTGCTAGTCTCGATGGGTAAGCTACGCGAAATGGCTCGAGTTATCAATGCAAAAGCAAGGGTGAGATGTCGTCGCGGTTACCGTCCATTCTTACGGTAAGAATGAAGTTGTTGAAGCCGGTGTGGTGTTCGAGTTGATGATCGAGTGGCGGCATGATGTCCAAAGGCGCCTAAGTAGCCAAAACACCTTAGGACACAAGAGAAACCGTGGTCCGAAACTCAATCAACCACGTAAAATAGTGCGGAAGAACACGAGTGTTGGTATGGAAGCAAAATGGTGCTAACAAAAGATGGCCGAAAGTTCCTGGATGGTCCGTGCGCACGGGGTAAGTGAGGCCAGTGTGCACGAGGTCCCGTGTGCACGGGGTCTCGAGGGCCCGTGTGCACGGGGTGTGCTGGGAGCGGATGACAAGCTCCAGATCCATGGGGATTTTCCAAGATAGGGACAATTTCGGGGATTTGGAAGATGGGGATGCAGGAAGATGGGTAGATCCACTTGCCAAACTCCAAATTCGTGGATCAAAACAACCAAATCTCACAAGATCCAACAAATTGCAAGAAAAAAAATTTGGGCTATTTTTGTGGGGATTTTCGAATTTGGGCGAAGAACAACAATATCAAGCTAGCAAATGGGGGAATGGGACTCCAAGATGTGAATCAACCTTGCTCATGATACCAAAATGATATAGGATGAAATCCTAGAGGGGGATCTTTTCACACTTGGAGAGGGAAAGGGCAAACTCTCAAGGACACAAAGAGGAAAAATCACTCAAACAATTCCCCAATTACACATCCACTAGAATAGCAAAACAAGATCCAAAAGTCACAAACACAATCAAAGGAAAGATACAATGGCAAAGTTCTTTCCACTCCTAGGAGATGAGGTCTTGAAGATAGTCTTCTCCTAGAGGAGGTCTTGAAATCTACTAGGATTCTTCCTAAAAGGGGCCTTGATTCCACAAGTGGGAAGGTAGAAGGAGCGAAGCTCACAAATATCTCATCTCATACTTTGCTAACCCTAAACATAGCCCTAGGTACGGTTTATATTGTCTTGGGGTCGAAAGAGATGAAGAGGGGCTCGGTTTGGGGATCTCAGCCATCCATCCTGGGAGGCCCGTGCGCACGGGGTAAGTTGGTCCCGTTCGCACGGGGTCCCGTGGGAACGGTATAGGCCCGTGCGCACGGGGTGCTCCAGCGCCAACTTCCAGGATAGCCCGTGGGCACGGGGTCTCGGGTACCCGTGTGCACGGGGTCCACCTGGGACTTCCAGTTTTGCTGCTGCTGCACTCCGTCTTGGTCCGTGTGGCCTTGGGGTGGTTCCTCTTCTCCTTGGGGGTGCTCCTGAGCCTCTTGGTGGTGTTCCTCTTCGTACCTAATGAGACATAGCGTATCTTGGTGAGGTAGCAACAATGTTCCATTCGTATCCATATGCAAGCTAAGTAGGAAGGAGTTCACCTCGGTTTCAAAAGCACGTGCTCTCGCTCTTGTCATAGGTCCACGTGGGGCTTGATGTGTCGGTGTAGAGTCCATGGGGATGATGGAATGATGCTCCGCATCAGATTGTCATAGTATGCCTAGTAGTTGAAGGAACAATCGTATGAACTCTTGGAATGTGCACCGTGCGCTTGTTCTCCTCATGGGCAACACATCGTTTTCTTTTCTGTTCAGCTTTGCAAGCAAGACGAAACAAATGGTCCATAGGATAACACTCTTCATGAATTAGTATCTCTTGAATATCACGGTTTAATCCTCCCAAAAATCTATCCATAAAAGCATCTTCACTTTCTTCTAAAGAGAAATGCAACAAGGTAGTTTGTAAATCATCATAACATTTCTTTACAGTGTCACTACCTTGTTTTAAATGTTGCAACTTTTTAATCATGTCATGAGTATAATAAGCAGGGACGAATGTATGTCGCATGGCAAGTTTCAAATCATCCCAAGTAGTAGGTATATAATCAGGGTGTAACCGACAATATTCACTCCACCAAACCAAAGCATGACTAGTGAAAGAACGAACCACAACCTTAACTTTTTTATGCTTATCAAAATTATGGGAAGCAAATATATTTTTTATGTTGAACTCCCATTCAATATATAATGTAGGTCTAAAATGGCCATTAAATGGTGGTATAGATACATTAACCTGATCATGTGCATTTGGATGTTTGTGCACCTCTCGTGACGGTTGTGGTAGTTGCAAAGGTGGTGGCACGTCTCACACGATCGACAAAGCCCAAGAATTAACTCTGGATTCTGTCATGAATAGTAGAAACAAGAAAAAGAATCCAAAAAAAGTTCCTATGAACTACTTAGAAGTGGTGGTAAAACGCTCACAGTATAGCAAATCTCAATATCTTACAAGTTCTTACCATGCAGCAGGTGGTGATCGGCAACCAGCGGTGTCAAATAACTCTGAAGATTGAGTAAAGCGATTGACAGGGGAAAGTGCGTAAACACGGTGTAGAAATATGTGGAGCTTGGAAGGCTTAAGTATATGGTAGCAAAAGATTAGCAATAATCAATTCAGAGATGCAATGTTGAAGAAACGCTCAACGATGGTATTGTACTGGTCCTAGGCTAGACCGGACTAGAGACGCGAGTCTAGAACACTAATGAGGTCACGGCATAGCGCAACTAGCATCAATAAAGGATATGAAGTATCTCTGGACAGCAAGATAGTGAAGTTCACAATAGCAGTAAAGATAATGATGTGAAACAACAGCCAAATAGGATATATGAAAAACTTTCTGTCCAACTTTTCTTTGGAAAAATTTGTGCCAATTTTTCTCAAGAATGGCACTGACTCAAGCTTTCAAACGCAAAAAGAATCACTCAATTCCGAGTTGATATGATGATAGAGGCAAAGGTGTCCCGATGTTTCGATGAGATGGTGGCTATCGTTTCTGTGGGAGTCGACCTTGACGATCCGACTACGAACGTGCGAGACGTCTGATAGAGGCAAAGGTGTCCCGATGTTTCGATGAGATGGTGGCTATCGTTTCTGTGGGAGTCGACCTTGACGATCCGACTACGAACGTGCGAGACGTCGCGCCTTAGCAATCGCTAAACCAACTTCCGAGGGGTTATTGACCAGGCCGGAGCACGATCAACCTGACCACGAGGGTATGTTTCCTGCGAGCAAACGAAGAACAAGCAAGAAACTGAGATTGCAATCTGGATACTTCGAATATAAGATGAAAGCTTTCTTGATCAAGGTGGGGTTCTGTGACGTCTTGGTCTGGTCGTTGGACACAAACGAAGTATGCGAAGTTGCAGCTATGGCGAACTTTTAATCTAAACAAAACCCAAAGTCTAAATGATGCCCTAAGGGCTGTATATATGGACGAGAGAGGGGGAATTTCGTGGCCCTTGATGGAGAGGTCCGAAACCAACCCTAACTCTTGTTTCCCCACACATACGGACTCTTAAAACAGCCTATACTTAAGTACTTCGAAAATACATGGGCCTGGCCCAATAATAGGGTGACGCAGCACGTAGAATAGCCTCTGGACGAAATTTATGAAGTGGCATCTTGTATATTTCGTCCCATGATTCATGCTGAAGTCATTATGGTGGCTTCAAAGTCCTGGAATCATCACTTGTAACTCCGTTCTTGTTCCCCTTGCGCATGCCATCATCTCCATGCTTGAACTTGCTCCAAGGTTTATCTTTCTTGTCCAAGCTAGGCCCTTCATTTGTAAGCAAAACAAATGTATCCAATTTAGGCAGCATCATATTCTCATGAATATTAGAATCGTTACCACGAAACGAAAGTACCTAATAATTCAATTGGCATGCGCGAGCTCTAGTAATTGGTCCAGTATGTGTAACAGCCGGGGCTGTGGGGGTAACAATGGTATTGATGTCCTCATCATCCTCCCCTTCTTGAAATGAAGTCGTCCTCGACGGAAGCTCATCTTCCTCACCCAAATAAGGCTTCAAATCTGCAATGTTAAAAGTGGGACTAACCCCAAAATCTGCAGGCAGCTCAAGTTTATATGCATTATCATTTATTTTCTCTAACACCTTAAAAGGACCATCAGCACGTGGCATTAGCTTTGATTTGCGCAAATTAGGAAATCTATCCTGATGCAAATGTAACCAAACAAGATCTCCAGGTGAAAACACAACATGTTTTCTACCCTTATCTCTAGCAAGTTTATATTTAGCATTCATACGTTCAATGTTTTCCTTAGTTAACTTGTGCATTTTTAAAATCAGTTCAGCACGTTCTTTAGCATCAAAATTAACCCTCTCTGAAGATGGAAGAGGCAACAAATCAATAGGTGCACGAGGTAGGAAACCATACACAATTTCAAAAGGGCACATCTTAGTAGTAGAATGCAATGAACGATTATAAGCAAATTCAATATGAGGCAAGCATTCTTCCCACATTTTCTTGTTATTCTTCAAAACAGCCCTAAGCATAGTAGACAATGTTCTATTGACTACTTCAGTTTGTCCATCAGTTTGGGGGTGACAAGTAGTACTAAAAAGCAGTTTAGTCCCCAACTTAGCCCATAAACATCTCCAAAAGTGGCTAAGAAATTTAGTATCACGATCTGAAACAATAGTATTTGGCACACCATGCAAGCGAATAATTTCACGAAAGAACAAATCAGCAACATTAACAGCATCATCGCTTTTATGACATGGTATAAAGTGTGCCATTTTCGAGAACCTATCCACGACAACAAATATGCTATCCCTCCCCTTCTTTGTTCGAGGTAAACCTAAAACAAAGTCCATAGATATATCCTCCCAAGGAACACTAGGTACAGGCAAAGGCATATATAAACCATGAGGATTGAGTCGTGACTTAGTTTTTTGACATGTAGTGCAGCGAGCAACAAAACGCTCAACATCCCGTCTCATCTTTGGCCAAAAGAAATGTGTAGCAAGTATATCCTCCGTCTTCTTGACGCCAAAGTGTCCCATTAATCCTCCTCCATGCGCCTCCTGCAACAACAAAAGACGAACGGAGCTAGCTGGAATGCATAGCTTGTTAGCACGAAACACAAATCCATCGTTAAGAACGAACTTGTTCCAAGTTCTCCCTTCCTTACAATTCTGCAATACATCTTTAAATTCAGCATCATGCAACATATTGATCTTTGATGGTCTCCAAACCAAATATTTTAAAGTCAAGTTGTGAAAGCATAGTATAACGACGAGACAATGCATCAGCAATAACATTTTCTTTACCCTTCTTGTGTTTAATGACATAAGGGAAAGTCTCAATGAATTCAACCCATTTAGCATGTCTACGGTTCAGTTTTGCTTGACTTTTAATGTGTTTCAAAGATTCATGATCAGAATGTATAACAAATTCCTTGGGCCATAAATAATGTTGCCATGTTTCTAAGGTCCGAACAAGAGCATATAATTCTTGTCATAAGTAGAATAGTTCAGACTAGGCCCACTCAATTTTTCAGAAAAGTATGCAACAGGTTTGCCATCTTGTAATAACACACCTCCTAATCCAATTCCACTAGCATCACATTCAAGCTCAAAAGTCTTATTAAAATCAGGAAGTTGGAGTAAAGGAGCATGTGTCAACTTATCTTTCAATACCGTGAAGGCTTCTTCCTGTGCGGTACCCCAAACAAAAGGCACATCCTTCTTTGTAAGCTCGTTGAGAGGTGCAGCAATGGTGCTGAAATCTCTCACAAAACGCCTATAGAAACCAGCGAGGCCAAGGAAACTCCTCACTTGTGTGACCGTTTTGGGCTGCGGCCAACTCTCAATAGCTTCAATCTTGGCTTTATCAACTTCAATTCCCTGTGGAGTAACAACATAGCCAAGAAAAGATACTCGGTCGGTGCAAAAGGTGCACTTTCCAAGGTTACCAAACAAACGTGCATCACGTAGAGCAATAAAAACAGCACGTAAATGTTCCAAATGTTCCTCCAAAGATTTGCTATAAATCAATATGTCATCAAAGTAAACTACCACAAATCGTCCAATGAAAGCACGTAAAACTTCGTTCATTAACCTCATGAAAGTACTAGGTGCATTAGTTAACCCAAAAGGCATGACTAACCACTCATATAATCCAAACTTAGTTTTAAATGCTGTTTTCCATTCATCTCCCAATTTCATACGAATTTGATGGTATCCACTACGCAAATCAACTTTGGAGAATATTGTAGAGCCACTCAATTCATCAAGCATATCATCTAGCCTAGGAATAGGATGACGATAACGAATAGTAATATTATTAATGCCTCTACAATCAACGCACATACGCGACGTACCATCCTTTTTCGGCACTAAAATGATAGGAACACACAAGGACTAAGGGATTCGCGTATATAACCTTTGTCGAGCAGTTCTTGTACTTGACGCATAATCTCCTTCGTCTCCTCTGGATTGGTACGGTATGGTGCACGGTTGGGTAATGATGCACCGGGAATTAAGTCAATTTGATGCTCAATCCCTCGAATAGGTGGTAATCCCGGTGGCACGTCTTGTGGAAAGACGTCACGAACTCCTGCAAAATGTTAGTGACAGCAGGAGGCAAAGAGGAAGGCACGTCCTCGAATGAAAATAATGCCTCTTTGCACACAAAAGCATAGCAAACAGATTTGCTGAAATCTAGATCATCAATATCAGATTTGGTGGCAAGTAAACATGCACTTTTCAATTTAATTTCAGAAGCAACACTAGATGGTTTATTATTAGGTTTCATTTGTTGCTCAAATTCTTTTGCCACAATCTGATTTTCACTCTTATTTTTCTCCTATTTTGCTTTATTAGCTCTATTAATATTATCTTTAAAAATGGATTCGGGAGTCATAGGAAGCAAAGTAATATTTTTATCGTTATGAACAAGAGTATACAGATTGTTTCTAACATGGTGTACAGATTTCTTATCAAATTGCCATGGTCTACCAAGTAATAATGAACATGCTTGCATAGGTACCACATCACAATCAACATAATCAGCATATGTAGAGATACTAAAATGCACACGAACAATACGTGTTACCTTAACCTTGCCGCTGTTGTTGAACCATTGGATGTAGTAAGGATGTGGATGTGGTCTTGTTGTGAGAGATAGCTTCTCCACCATCTCCATTGATGTAGGGTGGAACCCTAATCGGCCTATCTTTCATGAAAGGAGCGGATCCCGCGAAGAACGCGAAGAACATGAGGAGGGAAACGAAGGAAAACACAAGGGGAAACACAAGATGAACACTCAAACTAACAAGAACAAGTCACACATGTGCTAGATCCTCGGGTACATAGAACGATACATGAATCCACGGACAACTAAGGACGATACAAGGGTAGCCGGTTCTTCTCCGTGAGGAGGTCTTGAATCCACAAGGGGATCTTCCCGTAAAGGGGTCTTGAATCCACGGTGGATCTTCTCCGAAGAGGGGCCGCGGTCTCTCTCAAGGAGTAGATCCGATATGGATGAGTGAAGCTCTATCTCTGAGTATGAGCTAAACCAATGCTAACCCTAAAAAGTCGTACGTGATAGAGTATATATAGTCTAGGTGACGAAAGGGTACACGGGCCTCGGCCCAAGTGGCTGCGTGCAGGCAGGGCCGAAAGTTCTGGGCACCGGAGGTTCCGGGGAGGGTCCGGCCTAACCAGAGAATTGGCGCGGTGGAGATGTGCTGGCATCCGGGGGCCGGAAGGTCCGGGCAGGCCGGAGGTTCCAGGCGCCGGAAGGTCCGGGAAGGTCCGGGGCCGGAAGTTCTGGGCTCTGGCCGGAAGTTCCGGGCTGTCCAGAGTGTTGACGCCCGTCTCTTCTTCTACAGTCCTCGGCTCTGAGTCTTGAGCGTTGTACCTGATGACACATAGTATCTCGGACTTCGGCAGTAGCCATGTCTCACTTGAACAGGGGGAAAACTCAAGTAGGAGTGATGTCACCTCGGATTGAATAGCACGTGCCCTAGCCCTTGTTATTGGTCCACTTGGAGCTTGGATAGGTGAGGTGGCATCCATGGGGATGGTCGTGGGATGCTCCGCATCATCTCCCCTCCCTTGGGGAAGATCCATCCTCGGATCGAGTTCTTCATCACCATGGAAGGGAGAGAGATCTTTGATGTTGAAGATGTCGCTCACGTTGTACTTGTCGCGCGGGAGGTCGATCTTGTAAGCGTTGTCGTTGTAGCGTGCGAGCACCTTGAATGGTCCATTTGCTCGTGGTCGAAGCTTAGACATGCGTTCTTGTGGAAAGCGCTCCTTGCGAAGGTGTAGCCACACGAGATCACCAATGTTGAAGACCATAGGTTTCCTGTTGACGTTGAGCTTTATCGCAAGGCGTTGTACTTGGCGCTCGATGGTGTTTCTTGTATCTTCATGCACCTTCTTGAGATGGGTCACTCGTGCACTTGCGTCAAAATTGATTCGCTCTTGGAGTGGAAGAGGTAGAATATCCAATGGTAACAAAGGGTTGAATCCATAGACAACCTCGAAAGGGGACTTGCCGATTATTTAGTGTCTTGCTCGGTTGTAGGCGAACTCGGCGATGGGTAGATACTCCTCCCACTCCTTGATGTTCTTCTTGATGAGTACTCGAAGTAGAGCGGAGAGTGTGCGGTTTGTCACCTCCGTTTGGCCATTGGTTTGAGGATGGTAAGCCGTGGAGAAGAGTAGCTTGATTCCGATCTTGGCGCATAGGGTCTTCCAAAAGTAGCTAAGGAACTTGTCGTCGCGGTCCGAGACGATGGTTTTTGGCACACCATGGAGACGCAAAATTTTCCTACAAAAGAGATTAGCAACATGTGAAGCATCGCCTATCTTGTGACAAGGAATAAAATGTGTCATTTTTGAGAAACGGTCCACAACGACAAATATGGAATCTTTCCCATTGCGAGTCCTAGGCAAACCAAGTACAAAGTCAATGCTAACGTCTTCCCAAGGCTGGTATGGAATTGGTAAAGGCATATAGAGACCATGAGATTGAGCTTTGGACTTAGCTTTGCAACATATAGAACACTGGTTGGTGAAACGATTGACATCCCAAAACATCTTAGGCCAAAAGTAGCTCTTCGAGAGCGTGGAGAATGTCTTGTCGCGTCCGAAATGTCCCATTAAGCGTCCGCCATGAGATTACCGCAAAAGCAACAAACAAAGAGAGGACTCGGGAATACAAAGTTTGTTAGCTCTCATAAGGTAGCCATCTTTGATGTAATAGCGTTCCCAAGATGTATTTGACAAACACTTGGCATAAGGAATGGCAAAAGTTGCATCATGCTCATATAAGTCTTTGATATGCTTGAAGCCAATGACATCTAACTCAAGTTGCGTGACAAGCATGCAAATGCGGTAAAGAGCATCTGCTACTATGTTTTCTTTACCCTTGATGTACTTGATGACATGGGGAAAAGACTCAATAAATTCACTCCATTTAGCATGACGCTTGTTCAACTTAGTTTGTCCCTTAAGATACTTGAGAGTCTCATGATCGGTATGAATGATAAACTCATGGGGACGAAGGTAGTGTTCCCATTCATCCAAAACGCGGACTAAACCATATAGCTCTTTGTCATAGATGGGATAATTGTGTTGCGCTCTGGAAAGTTTCTGACTAAAGTTAGCTACGGGGCGCTTCTCTTGCGTTAACACACCTCCTATGCCATTACCACTAGCATCGCAATGAATTTCAAAAGGCTTGTCGAAGTTGGGTAACGCAAGGACGGGAGCATGAGCAAGCAAATTCTTAAGCTCGTTGAATGCGGTATCTTGGGATAGTCCCCAAACAAAAGGCGCATTCTTCTTGCTCAAAGCATGAAAATACGAAGAAATGGTGCTAAAATCCTTTACAAAGCGACGATAGAAACCCGCAAGGCCAAGAAAAACGCACTTGATGCAAGTTGGTTGGTTGCGGCCAAGTCTTAATAGCATTAATCTTGGACTCATCAACATGAACACCCTTTAGAAGAAACAACAAAACCCAAGAAAACGAGCTTATCAACACCAAAAAGGCATTTCTCCATATTAGCATAGAGGCGCTCTTTTCTAAGAGTTTGCAAACGGTGCAGACATGGGTGACATGCTCTATAATAGATTTGCTAAACACAAGAATGTCATCAAAGTAAACCACAACAAATATACCAATGTAAGGGCGAAAGACATGATTCATAAGGCGCATAAAAGTGCCCGGTGCTTCCGAGAGACCCATAGGCATGACTAACCACTCATACAAACCAAACTTGGTTTTGAAGGCGGTTTTCCATTCATCACCCTCTTGTATGCGGATTTGATAGTAACCACTTTTAAGATCAATTTTAGAAAATATAGTGGCACCGCTAAGCTCATCAAGCATATCATCTAGGCGTGGAATGGGATACCTATAGGGACGGTGATAGCATTGATAGGTCTAACAATCAGAGCACATGCGAACACTACCATCACGTTTTGGTACAAGAATGACCGGCACGGCACAAGGGCTCAAACTTTCACGCACATGTCCATGGTCTAGGAGATGCTTTACTTGCCTTTGTATTTCTTTTGTTTCGTCGGGGTTGACGCGGTAGGGAGCTTTGTTTGGAAGTGGCGCTCCGGGGATGAGGTCGATGCGGTGCTCAATGCCTCGAAGTGGAGGTAGTCCCGGAGGTAGCTCATCGGGGAAAACATCTTGAAATTCCTGCAAAAGAGAAGACAACACTAGAGGAAGAGTGTGAGAGCTGTTAGTTTGTGGTGCATTGTCCTTGCACAAGGACGTAGTGTAGGACACTAGATGGGTTCTCACACACTTCTCTCATCTCACGTTTGGTGGCAAATAGAACTAGGTTCTTGTTTTCGCTCATCGTGGAGGCACTCGATTTTGGCTTGTGGCGCTCACTCTCGTTTTGGTGGCTCGCTCTCTCACTATGATCTCCACGATGGGTGGCTTTCTTGTCGGCGATCACTTGACTTGGCGACATTGGACGGAGGATGTACTCCTTGCCCTTCATCTTGAAGATGTAGTGGTTCGTTCGGCCGTTGTGGACGACTCCTCTATCGAATTGCCATGGCCATCCAAGGAGAAGATGACAAACGGTCATTGGAACGACGTCGCACTCCAAGGTGTCTTCGTAGGCGCCGATCTTGAAGGAGACTTGTACTCGGTGCTCGACTTGGATAGTGCCGGAATCACTAAGCCATTGCACTTTGTATGGATGTGGATGCTTCGTCTTGGGTAATTGGAGCTTGGAGCAAAGTTCTTCACTGGCGAGATTATGACAACTCCCTCCATCGATGATGACCTTGACGGATCGTCCATTGATGCCGGCCTTGGTGTGGAATATGTGGCATCGTTGGTCTTCTTCTTGGTGATGTTGGAGAGTCAAGACTTTGGAGACAACAAGTGCGGGACTTGAGTCTTCATCACAAAAGACTTGTTCTTCTTCATTGTTCACTTGGCGGTGCATGGCGACTTGCTCGAGGGCTTCCATTTCGCCTTCGCTCATGGAGTCATAAGTGCCATCGTCGTTGAAGACCATGGTTCGCTTGTTGGTGCACTCGTAGGACTTGTGGCCTCGGCCTCCGCAAGTGAAACACTTGAAGGAACTCGTCTTGAGGTCTCATCGGTTGGGGTTGATGATGATGAAGCTCTCGGCTTGAAGTTGCTCGTAGGGATGGCTTGTAGTTGGCGAAGCTTTCTTGGAAGTCGACTTGTCGATGTTGGAAGTAGAAGGTCTTGTAGTCGGTGTTGGAGTCGTTGAAGCTTGGTTATTGGAGAAGCCGTAGGACTTGGATGAGAACTTGGCATACTTGAAATCATCTTGCACTTGGCGTTCCGCTTTGGTAGCTTGGTGCACTAGCTCGATGAGATTTGAGTATGGTTGGAAGTCGGCGATCTTCTTGATAGGATGATTGAGTCCATTCAAGAAACGTGCCATTGTTTGCTCATCATCTTCCGTGACATTGGCTCGTATCATGGCAATCTCCATCTCCTTGTAGTACTCTTCAACGCTCTTGGTTCCTTGCTTGAGTTGTTGGAGTTTCTTGAAGAGATCGCGGTTGTAGTAGGTAGGTACGAAGCGTGCTCTCATGACATCCTTCATTTGCGCCCAAGTAGTGATGGGTGGTTCACCTCTTGCCTCTCGGCTCAATGACTTGTTCCCACCAAATGACATAGTCTTGGAACTCAAGGGATGCCATTGCGATCTTCTTCTCTTCATAATTGTGCAAACGGAAATCTTGTCAACTTTCAATGCCCATGAAAGGTACTCTTCGGGATCGTTGCTTCCATTGAACTTGGGCATGGTGAACTTGAGCTTGCCGAAGCGTTTCTCTTCATTGTGTTGGGGTCAGGGATGATGAAGCCCATGTTGTAGATGATTGTTCAACTCGTGGTGCTCTTGACGCGGAGGGTTGTTATCCTCATGTTGCTCTTGTGGTGCAGGATTTCCATTGTCTTCATGCTCTCGATGAACTTGGTGGTGTTGGCGAGATTGTGGAGGATCTTCGCGAGCTCAAAGAGGAACTTGACGATGCACACGAGCGTGAAATCTTTGTTCTTGAATTTCTTCGCGATGTGCTTCTTCTTGTTCACGGGCTTGTCGGCTTCGGTCGGCAATGGCTCGACACGAATCGCGTAGAGCTTGTTGCGCCGCAAGTGCTTGAGTGTCATAGAGTTGTTGTGCTTGACGTTGTGCCTCGGCATCTTGGGCATTTTGGTGTAGACGCGCTCGCTCTCCCTCTTCATGTTGGCGTTCACATTGCTGTTCTCGTGCAAGCCAAAAGGCTTCTTGAGTTTGACGTTGTCGACGCTCTTGAGAGTCGGTGTCTCTTAGGGGATTGAGGCTTGCTTGACGGTCGGCGCGCGCGGCTCGACGAAGAGTGTTCGATGTCGGTGTACTTGAGCCGGAGAGGGTGAAGTCGGAGTGGCGGCTTGAACGGCTCCTTCATGAAGTGGAAGACGAGCTGTTGAGCAACAAAGCACGAATTTCGTCCATCCTTGCGCCATTCTCTTGCTTGTGATCGTCGAGCTTGTGGTCGAACTAGTCCTTTGTACGTTGCTCGGAAAGTCGCAAGTCGGCGGCAAGGTTGTCGATGCGTTCACTCATAGCTTGTTGCTCTTGATGCAAAGCACGTTGTGCACCAAAGAGGTGACTCTTGGTGACGAAGGAGTTCATGTCGTCGTCTTGCTCCATGAAGAGTGGGTTGGTAGAAGTACTTGGCCTATCCATCATTCCAAGACAAATGTGAGTGGTAGAAAGAGAGGAACGAGTACCAAATGTACCTTGACCGAAGTTGAAAGTGGATCGAGGATCACTCCAATGTAGGACAAGGAAATAGCACAATTGGTACGAGTTCTTGTCGGTTTCTCACACCTACACAAGTAAAAGCTTTTGGTGGAGCTTGGTTAGGATGGTGGCAGAAAATTTAATGCAATTGTAAGTGAGCTTCAATAATGTTGGAAAAGATTCACAAGATGCAATGTAACAAGTAGACCAAGCATATAAGGTACACAGAAACACACGCGCAAAGAGATAAGTGGGGTTGTGCAACCAAGGGTGAGCCAAAATGTGGAATCCACAAAAATGCTCTTGTTGCACAACACTAGAGAGACGCTAGCACGATTGCATGATAGGAGTATACAAGAACTTGTGCACAACCTACTTAGCAAAAATGCAACGACTTCTATCCCAAATACTTTGTATGCAAGGTGTTGCTATGATATGATCCAAGATGATCGAGTACGACAATCTTAATGTTGTATGATGCTATGGTTCTTTCTTAAAAGCTCTTGACTTATCTTTCCTCTTTGCTTAAAGCTTGTTTGGCTCTTTGATGTTTGAACTCTTTTCTACAATGCATTGACTAACCAAATAGCAATGAGTATGCGATGACAACTTTGTGACACAAGAGATGATACCAAGATATGCAACAATGATGTTATGTATGCTATCGGAAGTATGATCACTAATGTGCACAAGTCTCATTGCCGGCAATACTCAATGGCTAGTCTCGATGGGTAAGCAACGCAAAGGAGTAAGGCTATGATGGCTATCAATGTAATGGCAAGAATGATATGTCCAATACCAAGATTAGGTTACCGGTCTTGCTTCTGGTATGGTGTCAAAATGGTGGCACGAATACCAAGTCATAGTCCAAGGTGGTCGTTGTTGATGACGCGTCCGTGGCGAAGATGAGCAACGGTGATGTCGATGTCGAACCGTACCTAGATAGCCGAAACACAAAAGGATACGGTACCGCAACTCAAATTCTCAAACCTCAAAGTAGCAATTGTGTCGGAGAGCGAAACGGTCCAATAGTGGTTACGCGGAAGTAGTGGAGGTATGCGGAAGTATATATGGTATATGGTGAGCACCGGAACAATTTGGTGGAAAATTGGTGGAGTTGTTGAGTAGTGCGAACTTTCTGTCGAAGCCGGAAGTTCCAGGGAAAGATGGAGGTCCGGGGTCCGGAGTTCCGGGAAGGCCGGAATGTCCGGGCTGGACCGGAAGTTCCGGTGGTCGTGATTCTGCCAAAGAACAGAGACTTCGGGATCGGTTGGAATTTGGCGGAAAAACTTGGGGAAAAACACAAATCCGAAGGGAAAAAGAAGAAGTTGGAGGAAAAGAAGGGTGGGAGGCTAGATCTACGAGCACACACAAAATTCACAGATCAAAACCAACAAAATCTCAACACACGAACAAATCACAAAAAAAAATTGGAGCTATTTTTGGTGGGGATTTTCGGATTAGGACGAAAAACAACAAAATTAGGCTAGAAAGACAACGCGGAGGCTCCGACATCGTGATCAACCTTTCGACATCGTGATCAACCTTTGATTCGGAGCATCCTATGGACATCACCATGTCAAGAGTTCATTCGGCAAGTGACACATGCGACATCTACTTCACATGCATAAAGGTGAATCCTCTCCTTTACACGTGCTCACTTGACCCCTTCGAGGATGGTATATGACTTGACCCTCCATCGTGCATGCATAGGTATTGTCGGAGCTTCACGGAAGACGAGGAGGAGTGCAAGCGCCAAGGATCACCTACACTATCCATGAGGGAAGAGTGGAAGAGAAGGAAGAAGAAGCCTGGACAAGCTTCTGGAAAGCCCGGAACTTCCGGCCACCAGAACCTCCGGCCATCCCGGAGCTTCCGGCCCTGCTGCACCGAAGCCGTCCGAGAGTGTGCCAACTCTCTGGATAGCCCAGACCCTGCCCGGACCTTCGCCCGGAACCTCCGGTGCCCGGACCTTCCGGTGCCCGGACCTTCCGGCCATCCCCGGAACTTCCGGCCCTGCCTGCGCGCAGACACTCGGGCCGAAGCCCATGTACCCTTTCGCCCCTCACTTACCCCTTCGTGGACCTAGACTATATATATTCCTCGACCTCCTCCTTTTTAGGGTTAGCGTTGTGATAGCTCTTTTGAGAGATAGAGCTTCGCTCATCCATATCGGATCTACTCCTTGAGAGAGACCGTGGCCCCTCTTCGGAGAAGATCCACCTTGGATTCAAGACCCCTTTACGGGAAGATCCCCTTGTGGATTCAAGACCTGCTCATGGAGAAGAACCGGTTACCCTATGTATCGTCCTTTGTTGGATTTGGATTGTGTATCTCTTTGTGTTTCGAGGATCTAGCACATGTGTGACTATTTCTTGTTGGTTGAGTAATTCTCTCCTGTTTCCCCTCGTGATTTCCCTCGTTTTCCCCCTCATGTTCTTCGCGGGATCCGCTCCTTTCGTGAAAGATCGGGCCACTAGGGTTCTACCCTACATCATCTTGGTATCATGAGCCAAGTTGATCACGATTTAGGAGCCTCCCCTCTTTGTTTTCTAGCCTTCTTTTACTTGATTTCATCCTAAATTAGAAAATCCCCACCAAAAACGGCCCCCAATTTTTTTTGTGATTTGTTCGTTTGATGATGTTTTGTTGATTTTGATAAATGGATTCGTTGTGTCTCAAGTGGATCTAGCATTCCCCATCTTTTCCCCCATTTATATCCACTAAATCTTCCCAATTTTGACCTTGGAAATCGAGTTTTTCCGCCCCCATTCTCAGATCTGGAATTTAGGGTTCGTCCCGAAAGAAATTCCACGACCCCCGGAACTTCCGGAGTCCCCCGGAACTTCCATCCCCCGGAACTTCCGTCCTTACCCCGGAACTTCCGGGCTAAGCAGAGAGTTTACCCAAAATCCCCCGGCCTCCCCGAGACTTTTTCCGCGACCCCCGGAACTTCTGGCCACCCCCCGGAACTTCCGGACTAACCCGAAACATTACACAGAATTTCAGCATCAGCCTTCTTCACCGTTTTCATCACAACTTTTCACTCCGAACTCCGATTTGAGTGTTTTTTCGCTCGTTTTGAAGCTATCGATGTGCCCGAGGACCTCACCTTGGTTTCACCACCTTTTGACACCATCAAATTTTGTGCATTTTGGCATCTTTGCCTAGGGCTTCCACTACATCATCCGCTACACCACCGCAGACTTCCGCAACCTAACAAATTTTGTTCCCCATCACATATGTGGTTGCTTGAGGAGTGATTTGAGTATCCTAAGGTGTCTAGGCTACTTAGGGACGGTTGCTTCTTCATCAACCACCACCACCACTTCCGCATAGGCTTACCAACCATACACTTCTTACACCCCAACTTAACCCAATTTTGTTTGTGTTGTGAGTTGTGTCTCCTAAGGTGTTTCGGCTACTTAGGGACCGTGCTTCCAACTCCGAATCACATAACCCAATAACCCTACACTTCCGCATTCCCTACTCGCATAACCCATCATTGCATTGTCGCAATCCCATTAAGCTTCCGCAACACCACCATCGCATCCCGCTACCACCATTTTGACATTTGAGATTTTGAGTTCGCGGTTTTTCCGTTTCCTAAGGTGTTTCAGCTACTTAGGGACGAGTCTCCATCATCTTGGTATCTCCATCAAGATCACCGCCACTCATCATCGACACGGACGGTAACCTCCATATCATCTCGGTATTGTGGTATCCCTCCATTGTATGTTCCCTTGCCATTGCATTGATAACCCCTGGCCCATTTTGCGTCACTTTCCTATCGAGACTAGCCATTTGAGTATTGCTGGCAACGTTACTTGTGCACATTAGTGATCTACACCATACATTGCATACATACCATACCATATCGGTATCATCTTGGTATCATATCATCCTTTGTGCCACAAGTTTGTTCCTGCATATATACACAATAGCTATCTTGGTTTGTGCATTTCGCAAAGTGGCCATACATATCAAAAAAAAAGAGAATAAGCTTTTAAGCAAAAGAGTGAACAAAGAGCTCGTAAGCAATTGCCATAGCATCATACCACATTGTCATATAAGATCATCTTGGATCATAACACCGGGAACCATATATACATAGCATACTTGGGATAGAAGTCGTTGCATTTTTGTCTCCTATAGGTTGTGCACAAGTGTAGTATCCGCCTATTGAGCAATCATGCTAGCGTCTCTCTAGAGTTGTGCAACAAGAGCATTTTCCATGGATTTCGCATATTGAGCTCATTCCTTGGTTGCACGACCCCATTTATCTATCCGTGTGTGTGTTTCCGTGTGCCACATATTGCTATTGGTCTACTTGTTTCACTTGCGAATTTGTGAATCTCTTTCAACATTATTGACTCTTGGTAACATTTTGCATAAAAAATTTTGTGCCACTATCCTCACCGAGCTCCACCATAAGCCTTATTTGTGTAGGTGTGAGAAACCGACAAGAATTGGTACCAATTGTGCTATTTCCTTGTCCACATTGGAGTGATCATTGATCCACTTTCAACTTCGGTCAAGGTACATTTGGTATTTGTTCTTCTATTTCTCCACTCATATTGGCTCGAATCTTGTGATGGATAGGCAAGGCATTTCATCTCCGGTCTTCCACAACAACGGCGGCGTGTACAACTACATCAACAACAAGCTTTCCGCACAAAAGGAGGAGCAAGATGCAAGGATGGAGGAGATTCGGACCTTGTTGATCAACCGTTCTTCCCCTTCATCATCCTCAAGGTGGCGACGTTCAAGTCACAAGTCTTCGGAGTGCAAAAATGATGCAAGCGCAAGTCGTCCTCGTCCACATCTCCATGGCGACCACCATCACGTTTGTGATCCACCTCATCAGGAAGGGCAAGTCACCTCCAAGCAACATGTGCACGACGACGATGAACAACATCTCAATCGAGCTAAAGCACGACAATGACAACATCATCATGAAGATGCTTGAGATGCGCCTACCTACAAGTTGCAACAGGCCCTACTTCACACCAAGTCCAAACTTCATGACCACAAGAGATGACCGCGAGACTAGCACCACCAAGACGGAGCTATGGCTACACCAACCACTTTGGCATCTTCGCCAAGCGACTTCAAAGCAACTTCGCCTTTGGATATATGGCATCTTCGCCAACAAGCACCTCAAGACTACGCTCAAGAGAAGCTCCCCAAGCTCAAGTCCGCGACTTCGACGAGCTACTACGACCTCGACATCGACCACACGATTCCTTTCTATGGGACTCAAGAACCCGAGGAGTATCTTGAGAGGGAGCGTTTGATGGACGACTACCTCAAGCTACATCAAGTCCCTCCTGAAGATCAAGTGAAGTGCGCCACAAGGAACTTCCACGACTACGCGTCCACATGGTGGCTTCACACACCTTCGGAGAGCTACGACATGAGTTGGCCCAAGACGAAGAGAGCTTTGCGGTGAGAGTTTGTGCCTCCAACCTACACGAAACAACTTCAACGCCAATTGGAGAACACCATCCAAGGATCCAAGTCCATCAACGAGTACTTCAAGGAGATGAAGATTGCCTTCCGACGAGCCGGCGTAGATGAAGTTCCACTTCATGATGGGATTGCACAACGACATCTCCAAGACGATCTTCCTCGAGAACTACAAGTCCCTCGACGACAACTACATTGGTGCTCTCAAGGCGGAACAAGAACTCATGAAGGCCAAAGTTTCTCTACCCCAAGCTCACTTCACGACGACCAAGCTCCATGAGAACGAGCATGAGGGTAGTACCACCACGATGTCCAAGCCCGACGAGCTCCAAGATGCTACTCCCAAGTTCGATGCCATCCCTCTTTGTGGCATTGACGATGCCGAGTCCTCCATGACTCTTTTTCAAGACGGTGCGGCGACGAGTACGACTACGGAGACCCTCAAGGACCAAGCTTTGAAGGCGAGCAACAAGGTGGCGAGCAAGGATGATGCTTCCATCTTAGGAGGCGAGAGTGATGATGTACCATCTTCGGCCTTCATCCACGGCGAGAGTGATGTTGTGCCATCTTTGGCCTTCATCCACGACGACGACTACGAGACGGTTGACCATGGGATTTTCCCTTCGACCACGGTGACATGTGATGACTTGAGTGACTTTAGCCACCATATTGAGAGTGAGAGTGATTTCACCACTAGCCCCATATATGATGTGTTTCCACTATTCCCATGTGAGGAGAGCCACAACCCCCACCTCTTGAGTGAGATGAGTGACTCCACCATATGTGAGTTTGAGTGCACCTATTTTGAGGGAGTGATTGAACCACCACATAGAGAGAGTGGGATAGTTGATAGGTCATGTGAGGCCACTTTTAACACTAACGACTTGACCTCTACCTCTATTGTGTCTTCTCATTTGGTGCTAGGTCCCTTATATGATGATGCGCCGCTTCTCGACGACTTCGTCCTACCTTTGGAAAAGACGATGGCCATGGTGGAATATGATGCACCCCCACATGGTTCCATCACAATGATGATCTTGACCACCATTTGGTCTTTCCCACCTCACCCACACAACTTGAGTGGAATGAATAAGGTAACATAGGTGAAGGTGATGCTCTAGTCCCACTAGTGGACATTCATGACATTGATTGCTTGCATGATGTTGATCCCCCTATTGACATGCTTCATGCTAGTATGATTTCCCCATGCGATGATTTACCCATTTATGATGAGTATGATAATTTCCATGTGGAGTCTATTAGTTGTGATGCCATGTTACATAGGATTTCTTGTGCTAATTCTCTTGGTCACATCATGTTTGCCAATCCGCTTGACTTGTCATATGCTATGCATGAGATCCATCATATGTCATATTTGCAATCTCTTCATAGTGACTATGCATATGCCATTCAAATTAACCCAATTTGCACTTATGGCATAGATGACAAGCCCATGGTTATTGGCATTCATTTCTCTTGTGATGATATTGATATGCTGCCTTTGCATCATTTATCTCATATGCCATGCCATGACAACCTAGCTTTGGATATGCATTGTTTTGGATGTTGTCTATTTTCTCCATATGATATTTCCAACATTGCTCATGAGGAGACCCCCATAGTTTCCTCATACATTTTAGGAGATTTTGATCACTCCCATCCATTGCATGATCCTCGTACTTATGTGCACAATATGCTTCCCATGAATAAACATGCTATTGTTGTGCCATATACTTGTATGCTCAATTTGCATCCCCATCATGGTATACACAATAACTATTCTTTCATGATGGATGACATGTTCTTATACCATGAATCAAATTTCTTTGACGCATGCTTATCTTGTGCTAACTCACACGTGCACATACACATCATGATGGATGATGTGTACATCTACCACGCACACAATTTCTTTGGTTTGTGTCTCTTTTGTGTAGGTACCCATGAATTCTTGTCAACCTCGCAATCCCACGAGTTGACAAAACGAGCTTTAGAGAGCAATGATGACTTGGGATCCCATGGATCGCATTTCCCGCCGCTCTCTTCACACGAAGACTTCGCACATTTCTTCTACATGACCCTCACTTGGCTATGGGTTATTGTCCATTATATATCCTTTACCCATCTTGCTATGTTCACTTTGCATGATATGCTCATTCATATGCTTTTGCCATGCATTTGTGACCCATGCTTTGCATTACACATGATGATTGATTCTCATACTTCTATGTGTATTTGCAAGCTTGGTGGAGATATTGCTTGCTATTCCTATGTTTGCTTTGTACCCCATGCCTATGATGATACTTTCATCTTGCTTTGTGTTCGTTCTTGCGATATGTCATGTGCATTGCCTATGCCTATTATTTTTTCTCATGACATGATTGCCATGATTTCCTCTAGTATGTTGCATCTTCGCACTACTAGCTTGCATGACTTGATTACTATGCTTGCTTATGTTGCATCCCCAATGATTCATACTTGCTCACTTCACGCGGTTGATGACAACCATCTACATGCTTATCACATGATTATTATTGCTTCTTGTCATATATCTCCATATGTTGCCTCTCTCATGCTAGATGATTTGCCATGTATTAAGTACAACTATGCCTTTAGTCTTGCTAATGAGATTGCCCCCATAGCATTCTCGCATATATTTGGAGATTTGGACATATTTTTTGTGAAGCATGCTTGTGTTACCTCTTTGCACCATATACCTAGTACCATGAATATTGCCATTGTTGCATCATATTATTCACGCACTTGTGCTTCTAATGGTTATGTGCCAGAGAAGAGAACCATCATGATGGATGATGTGTTTATCTACCATGCGCATATGTTCTTTGTTTTGTTGTGTGCATGTGTAGGATACTTGGACCTTGTGTCAACTTCCACATCGCATGAGTTGACCATCCGAGCTCTTGAGAGCGAACCACCTTCTACCATGACGATTCTACAACGCACTTGCTTGTACTTCGGCATTGTGAAGGACGCACAAGGACACGCCTACAAGGTGACATCTTTCTTGAGCATGGATATGACGGATCATACCACTTGTGTTGCTTACACCATGAGACTTATTGTTCATCTTGGACCACTTGATTGCACACATGTTAGAGATCTTGCTTCCACTTGTCATTCTCACCGTTCCATGCATCATGATATATATGCCTTGTGTGTTGCATCCAATTCTTGGATTACTTGCTCCTCTCATATATTTGGTTGCAACAATGTCATCACTTCACATATGCAATGTCCCATTGATTGCCACATGCTTGCTTCGATTGCCTCACACATGATGAACAATTGCTCTTTCCATTGTGTTGAGTGCCACACGATGTTCACTACACCCCATGCACATTATGCTTGGATTGTCTTTCACTTGACCCATGTGTTTAGGCACTTTATTTTACTCGGTGTTGTGAATGATTCCTATGCCTACCATAGACCTTTCATTGAGCAATTTTTGAATGCTTGCTATGAACTTGAGGTAGATGTTTCTTCTCTTGTTACACAAATTTGCATCACTACCTCACATTTACATGCTTGTTTCCATGATGTCCTTCTTTGTGCTCAATTTATGTGCATACATGCCATGTCACAATCCTTTGTCACACCATATGCTATGCTTGATGACAAACTTGTTGGGTGAATCACCTCTTGAATGCTTGGTTCTGCACTAACGCTGACCGCATTTGTTTTTCCATGTGTTTGTTCTCCATTCTCCTTTTGAAGGAATCATGAGACGGTGTGATGTTGGTTGGAGACCCTAATCGCCCGATCTTTCACGAAAGGAGCGGATCCCGGGGAAAACACGAAGAACACGAGGATGAACGGAAGGAAAACACAAGAGTAAATCACTAAACTGACACGAATAAGTCACACATGGGCTAGATCCTCGAGTACATAGAACGATACACGAATCCACGGACAACTAGGGACGATACACGGTAACCGGTTCTTCTCCATGAGGAGGTCTTGAATCCACAAGGGGATCTTCCCTTAGAAAGGGGTCTTGAATCCAAGGTGGATCTTCTCCGAAGATGAATGGGGGGTCTATTTATAGTCTAAGTGAAAATGGGGCGAAGTGAAGGGGTACATGGGCCTCGGGACTGAACAGTATGCATAGACAGGTACCAGACGTCCGCTGGGGGACCGGTCGTCCGGTGTCTCAGGAGCTGACGGACGTTCGGTGTCCTCCGGTCGTCCGCTGGTTCCGCTCTGTGATGGGGGTGCCGGACGTCCGGAGGCTCCGGACTTCCGCTGACTTCGGCTCGGGTGCGGTCGCGCCGGTCGTCCGGTCGGGGCCGGACGTCCACTCATTTGCCATGGGTGCAGGGGCACCAGTCATCCGGTCTGGACCGGACGTCCGTTGGCTGGGGCTCGGCTGACGCTTCAGGCGCCGGACGTCCGGTCCCGGCCGGTCGTCCGGTGGCTGGGAATTTTCCTGCAGCCCTTCTTCTTCTCCGTCTTCTCGTCCATCTTCCTCTTCTTCTTGTCCTCGCTCCTTATCTTCTCCATTGTACCTGAGTATGCACAAGGTATCGATATGAGGTAGTAGCCATGCTTCATGTGCATCGAAGTGGAATTGTGAGAGGAGAGATGTCACCTCGGTTCCAAGGGCTCTTGCACGTGATCGAGTCATGGGTCCGGTAGGCACTTGATGAGATGATGGTAGGTCCATGGGGATGACCTTGGGATGCTCCGCATCATCTCCCCTCCCTTGGGGAAGATCCGTCCTCAGATCAAAATCTTCATCACCATGGAAGGGAGAGAGATCTTTGACGTTGAAGATGTCGCTCACATTGTACTTGTCGCGTGGGAGGTCGATCTTGTAAGCATTGTCGTTGTAGCTTCCAAGCACCTTGAAAGGTCCATCCGCTCGTGGTCGAAGCTTGGATTTGCGTTCTTGTGGGAATCGGTCCTTGCGAAGGTGTAGCCACACTCGATCACCAATGTTGAAGACCATAGGTTGCTTGGTGAAGTTGAGCTTGGTCGCAAGGCGTTGAACTTGGCGCTCGATGGTGTTTGTTGTATCTTCATGCACCTTCTTGAGATGTGTCACACGCGCACTTGCATCCAAATTGATGCGCTCTTGGAGTGGTAGAGGAAGAATACCCAATGGTGACAATGGTTGGAATCCGTAAACGACCTCGAAAGGCGACTTGCCGGTTGTTGAGTGTCTTGCTCGGTTGTAGGTGAACTCGGCAATAGGTAGGCACTCCTGCCACTCCTTGATGTTCTTCTTGATGAGTACTCGAAGTAGAGCGGAGAGTGTGCGGTTTGTCACCTCCGTTTGGCCGTCGGTTTGAGGATGGTATGCCGTGGAGAAGAGTAGCTTGACTCCGAGCTTGGCGCATAGGGTCTTCCAAAAGTAGCTAAGGAACTTGACATCTCGGTCCGAGACAATTGTCTTTGGCACACCATGGAGACGCAATATTTCCCTACAAAAGAGATTAGCAACATGTGAAGCATCGTCTATCTTGTGACAAGGAATAAAATGTGCCATTTTGGAGAAACGGTCCACAACGACAAATATAGAATCTTTCCCATTGCGAGTTTTTGGCAAACCAAGTACAAAGTCCATGCTTATGTCCTCCCAAGGTTGGTATGGAATTGGTAAAGGCATATAGAGACCATGAGATTGAGCTTTGGACTTAGCTTTGCGGCATGTCAAACATCGGTTGGTGAAGCGATTGACGTCCCGAAAAATCTTTAGCCAAAAGTAGCTCTTCGAGAGCGTGGCGAACGTCTTGTCACGTCCAAAATGTCCAATTAAGCCTCCTCCATGTGATTCCTGCAAAAGAAACAAACGAAGGGACAACTTGGGGATGCAAAGCTTGTTAGCTCACATAAGATAGCCGTCTTTGATGTAATAGCGTTCCCATGATGTATTCGACAAACACTGGGCATAAGGAGTGGCAAAAGTGTCATCATGCTCATACAATTCTTTGATATGCTCGAAGCCAATGACATCTAACTCTAGTTGCGTGACTAGCATGCATATGCGGGAAAGAGCATCCGCGACGATGTTTTCTTTACCCTTGATGTACTTGATGACATAGGGAAAATACTCAATGAATTCACTCCATTTAGCATGACGCTTGTTCAACTTAGTTTGACCCTTGAGATACTTGAGAGTCTCATGATCGGTATGAATGATAAACTCATGGGGACGAAGATAATGTTCCCATATATGCAAAACGCGGACTAAAGCATATAGCTCTTTGTCATAGATGGGATAGTTGAGTTGCGCTCCGGAAAGTTTCTCACTAAAGTAAGCTATGGGGCGCTTCTCTTGCGTTAACACACCTCCTATGCCATTACTGCTAGCATCGCAATGAATCTAAAAAGGCTTGTCGAAGTTTGGTAAAGCAAGCACGGGAGCATGAGTAAGCAAATTCTTAAGCTCATTGAATGTGGTATCTTGGGATGGTCCCTAAATAAACGGCACATTCTTCTTGCTCAAAGCATGCAAAGATGAAGCAATGGTGCTAAAATCCTTTACAAAGAGACGATAGAAACCCGCAAGACCAAGAAAACTACGCACTTGATGCAAGTTGGTTGGTTGCGGCCAAGTCTTAATAGCATTGATCTTGGACTCATCTACATGAACACCCTTAGAAGAGACAACAAAAGCCAAGAAAACGAGCTTATCAACACCAAAAAGGCATTTCTCCATATTGGCATAGAGACGCTCTTTCCTAAGAGTTTGCAAAACGGTGCGGACATGGGTGACATGCTCTTGGATAGATTTTCTAAACACAAGAATGTCATCGATGTAAACCACAGCAAATATACCAATGTAAGGGCCCATAAAAGTGCCCGGTGCTTCCGAGAGACCCATAGGCATGACTAACCACTCATACAAACCAAACTTGGTTTTGAATGCGGTTTTCCATTCATCACCCTCTTGTATGCGGATTTGATAGCAACCACTCTTAAGATCAATTTTGGAAAATATAGTGGCACCACTAAGCTCATCTAGCATATCATCTAGGCGTGGAATGGGGTACCTATAGCGAACGGTGATAGCATTGATAGGTCTACAATCGGAGCACATGCGAAAGCTACCGTCACGTTTTGGCACAACAATGACCGGTACGGCACAAGGGCTCAAACTTTCATGCACATGTCCATGGTCTATGAGATGCTTTACTTGCCTTTGGATTTCTTTGGTTTCTTCGGGGTTGACGTGGTAGGGAGCTTTGTTCGGAAGCGGTGCTCCGGGAATGAGGTCGATGCGGTGCTCAATGCCTCGTAGTGGAGGTAGTCCCGGAGGTAGCTCATCTGGGAAAACATCTTGAAATTCCTGCAAAAGAGAAGACAACAATAGAGGAAGATTGTGAGAAGTGTTAGTTTGTGGTGTATTGTCCTTGCACACGACGACGTAGTGTAGGACATTAGATGGGTTCTCACACACTTCTCTCATCTCACGTTTGGTGGCAAATAGAACGAAGTTCTTGTTTTTGGTCATCGTGGAGGCACTCAATTTGGGCTTGTGGCGCTCACTCTCTTTTTGGTGGCTCGCTCTCTCACCATTTTCTCCATGATGGGTGGCTTGCTTATCGGCGATCACTTGGCTTGGAGACATAGGTCGTAACACAAACTCCTTTCCTTGCATCTTGAAGCTATAGTGGTTTGTACGCCCATTGTGACGACTCCTCTATCGAATTGCCATGGCCATCCAAGGAGAAGATGGCAAACGGTCATTGCGATGACGTTGCACTCCAAGGTGTCTTCGTAGGCGCCGATTTTGAAGGAGACTTGTACTCGGTGCTAGACTTGGATGGTACCGGTGTCACTAAGCGATTGCACTTTGTATGGATGTGGATGCTTTGTCTTGGGCAATTGGAGCTTGGAGCAAAGTTATTCACTTGCGAGATTGTGACAACTCCCTCCATCGATGATGACCTTGACGGATCGTCCATTGATGCCGGCCTTGTGTGGAATATGGTGCATCTTTGGTCTTCTTCTTGATGATGTTGGAGAGTCAAGACTTTGGAGACAACAAGTGCGGGACTTGAGTCTTCATCACAAAAGACTTGTTCTTCTTCATTGTTCACTTGGCGGTGCATGGCGACTTGTTCAAGGGCTTCCATTTCTCCTTCCCTCATCGAATCATAAGTTCCATCGTCGTTGAAGATCATGGTGCGCTTGTTGGTGCACTCATAGGACTTGTGGCCTCGGCCTCCGCAAGTGAAACACTTGAGGGAACTCGTCTTGACGGTCTCATCGGTAGGGGTTGATGATGATGAAACTCTCGGCTTGAAGTTGCTTGTAGTAGGCGAAGCTTTCTTGGAGTTCGAGTTGTCGATGTTGGAAGTAGACAGTCTTCTAGTCGGTGTTGGAGTAGTTGAAGCTTGGTTATTGGAGAAACCGTAGGACTTGGATGAGAACTTGGCATACTTGAAGTCATCTTGCACTTGGCGTTCCGCTTTGGTAGCTTGGTGCACGAGCTCGATGAGATTTGAGTATGGTTGGAAGTCGGCGATCTTCTTGATAGGATGATTGAGTCCATTCAAGAAACGTGCCATAGTTTGCTCATCATCTTCTATCACATTGGCTCTTATCATTGCAATCTCCATCTCCTTGTAGTATTCTTCAACGCTCTTGGTTCCTTGCTTGAGTTGTTGGAGTTTCTTGAAGAGGTCGCGGTTGTAGTAGGTAGGCACGAAGCATGCTCTCATGACGTCCTTCATTGGTGCCCAAGTAGTGATGGGTGGATCACCTCTTGCCTCACGGCGCTCAATGACTTGTTCCCACCAAATGAGGACATAGTCTTGGAACTCAAGGGATGCCATCGCGATCTTCTTCTCTTCTTCATAATTGTGCAAACGGAATATCTTGTCAACTTTCAATGCCCATGAAAGGTATTCTTCGGGATCGTTGCTCCCGTTGAACTTGGGCATGGTGAACTTGAGCTTGCCGTAGCGTTGCTCTTAATTGTGTTGGGGTCGGGGATGATGACGCCCATGTTGTAGATGATTGTCCAACTCGTGGTCCTCTTGACACGGAGGGTTGTCAACCTCATGTTGCTCTTGTTGTGGAGGATTTCCATTGTCTTCATGCTCTTGATGAACTTGATGGTCTTGGCGAGCTTGTGGAGGAATGCGTCGAGCTCGAGGGGGAACTAGACGATGCAGGCGATCTGGAAATCATCGTTCATTAAGTTCTTCGTGAAGTGCTTCCTCTTGTTCACGTGCTTGTCGGCCTCGGTCGGCAACGGCTGGACTCGCATCACGTAGAGCTTGTTGCGCCTCAAGTGCTTGAGCGTCACAGAGTTGTTGTTCTTGACGTTGAGCCTCGGCATCTTGTGCATTTTGGTGTAGACGCACGCATTCTTCCTCTTCATGTTGGCGTTGTCGTTGCCGTTCTAGAGCTAGCGCAAAGGCTTCTTCGGCTTGACGTCGTCGGCGCTCTTGAGAGTCGGTATCCCGAAGCGGATTGAGGTTTGCTTGACGATCGGTGCACACGGCTCGACGAAGAGTGTTCGATGTCGCTATACTTGAGTCGGAATGCCGACTTGAACGGCTCCTTCTTGAAGTGGAATAAGAGCGATTGAGCAACAAAGCGCGAATCTCGTCCATCCTTGCATCATTCTCTTGCTTGTGATCGTCGAGCTTGTGGTTGAATTAGTCCCTTGTACGTTGCTCAGAAAGTCGCAAGTCGGCGGCAAGGTTGTCGATGCGTTCACTCATAGCTTGTTTCTCTTGATGCAAAGCACGTTGTGCACCAAAGAGATGACTCTTGGTGACGAAGGAGTTCATGTCGTCGTCTTGCTCCATGAAGAGTGGGTTGGTAGAAGTACTTGGCCTATCCATCATTCCAAGACAAGTGTGAGTGGTAGAAAGAGAAGAACGAATACCAAATGTACCTTGACCGAAGTTGAAAGTGAATCGATGATCACTCCAATGTAGGACAAGGAAATAGCCCATTTGGTACGAATTCTCATCGGTTTCTCACACCTACACAAGTAAAAGCTTATGGTGGAGCTTGGTTAGGATGGTGGCACAATTTTTAATGTGAATGTAAGCAAGATACAATAATGTTGGAGAAGATTCTCAAGATGCAATGTAACAAGTAGACCAAGCATATACAGTACACGGGAACACACACGCAAAAAGATAAGTGGGGTTGTGCAACCAAGGGTGAGCCAGAATGTGGAATCCAGAAAAATGCTCTTGTTGCACAACACCAGAGAGACGCTAGCACGATTGCACGATAGGAGGATACAAGAACTTGTGCACAACCTACTTAGCAAAAATGCAATGACTTCTATCCCAAATATGTTTTATGCAAGGTGTTGCTATGATATGATCCGGGATGATCGAGTATGACAATCTTAATGTTGTATGATGTGATGGTTCTTGCTTAAAGGCTCTTTGCCTATCTTTCCTCTTTGCTTAAAAGCTTGGTTGGCTCTTTGATTTTTGATCTCTTTCCTCATGCAATGCTTGACGAACCAAGATAGCAAGTGAGTATGCGATGACAACCTTGTGACACAAGAGATGATACCAATATAGGCAACAATGATGTATGTATGTATGCTATGGGAAGTATGATCACTAATGTGCACAAGTCTCATTGCCGGCAATACTCAATGGCTAGTCTCGATGGGTAAGCAACGCAAAGGAGTAAGGCGATGATGGCTATCAATGTAATGGCAAGAGTCATATGTCCAATACCAAGATGAGGTTACCGGTCTTGCTTCTGGTATGGTGTCAAAATGGTGGCACGAATACCAAGTCGTAGTCGAGGTGGTCGTTGTTGATGACGCGTCCGTGGCGAAGATGAGCGACAGTGATGTCGATGTCGAACCATACCTAGATAGCCGAAACACAAAAGGATATAGTACCGCAACTCAAATTCTCAAAACCAAAGGCGACCAAAATCGTCGAAGTATTTAGCGGGTAAGTGGTGGTGTGGGTTGGGATATTAGAACGGTTTGCGGAAGTTGAAGGTGGTGTAGCGGATGATGTGGTGGAAGTAGCGGTCGTCCGGATGTGGACGGATGTCCGGTCGCCGGTCGTCCGGTAACATCGTACGTCCGGTGCTTCCTGGGTCGCCAAACGTCCGGTGAAGTGACGGTCGTTCGGTGGTCAGGGTCAACGCGAAATTTCAGATCCGAGGGGCGGTTTTGGCGGAAAATGGGGAATTTGGGAGGGATTTCGAGGTGGAAATGGTGGGGCAAGGCGAGATCCACTTGCAACACAACAAATTCATGGATCAAAACTAACAAAACATCATCAAAACTCACAAAACACAAGAAAAATTTTTGGGGCTATTTTTTGTGGGGATTTTCAGATTGGGACGAAAAACAACAAAATCAAGCTAGAAAAACGAAGAGGGGGCTCCGAAATCGTGATAAACCTTGCTCTAGATACCAAGATGATGTAGGGTGGAGACCCTAATCGCCCGATCTTTCATGAAAGGAGCGGATCCCGGGGAAAACACGAAGAACACGAGGATGAACGGAAGGAAAACACAAGAGGAAATCACTAAACCGACACGAATAAGTCACACATGGGCTAGATCCTCGAGTACATAGAACGATACACGAATCCACGGAAAACTAGGGACGATACACGGTAACCGGTTCTTCTCCGTGAGGAGGTCTTGAATCCACAAGGGGATCTTCCCTTAGAATGGGGTCTTGAATCCAAGATGGATCTTCTGCGAAGAGGCCGCGGTCTCTCACAAGGAGTAGATCCGATGTGGATGAGCGAAGCTCTATCTCTAAGTATGAGCTATCACCACGCTAACCCTAGCTAGGATGAATGGCGGGTCTATTTATAGTCTAAGTGCAAATGGGGGCGAAGTGAAGTGGTACATGGGCCTCGGGCCCGAACACTGTGCACAGACAGGTACCGGATGTCCGCTGGGGGACCGGTCGTCCGGTGTGTCAGGAGCTGTCGGACGTCCGGTGTCCTCCGGTCGTCCGCTGGTTCCGCTCTGTGATGGGGGTGCTGGACGTCCGGAGGCTCCGGACTTCCGCTGACTTCGGCTCGGGTGCGGTCGCGCTGGTCATCCGGTCGGGGCCGGACGTCCGCTCATTTGCCTCGGGTGCAGGGGCACCGGTCGTCCGGTCTGGACCGGACGTCCGCTCGCTGGGACTCGGCTGACGCTTCAGGCGCCGGACATCTGGTCCCGGCCGGTCGTCCGGTGGCTCGGAATTTTCCTGCAGCCCTTCTTCTTCTCCGTCTTCCCATCCATCTTCCTCTTCTTCTTGTCCTTGCTCCTTAGCTTCTCCATTGTACCTGAGTATGCATAAGGTATCGATATGAGGTAGTAGCCATTCTTCATGTGCATCGAAGTGGAATTGTGAGAGGAGAGATGTCACCTCGGTTCCAAGGGCTCTTGCACGTGATCGAGTCATGGGTCCGGTTGGCACTTCATGAGACGATGGTAGGTCCATGGGGATGACCTTGGGAATGCTCCGCATCACGGTGCGACATTGGAGAGTGCCCATTTCAAGCTTCAAGATGACGAGAACTTGGTGATCGACCACTACTACACGGCGACGCCATCTCTTTCCCATGGTGATTTGGGTTTCGATCCGAGGTCGGATCTTTCCCAAGGGGGAGGGGATGATGCGGAGCATCCTATGGACATCACCATGTCAAGAGTTCATTCGGCAAGTGACACGTGCGACATATACTTCACATACATAAAGGTGAATCCTCCCCTTTACACATGCTCACTTGACCCCTTCGAGGATGGTATACTACTTGACCCTCCAACGTGCATGCATAGGTATTGTCGGAGCTTCACGGATGACGAGGAGGAGTGCAAGCGCCAAGGATCACCTACACCATCCGCGAGGGAAGCTTGGAAGAGAAGGAAGAAGAAGCCTGGACAAGCTTCTGGAAAGCCTGGAACTTCCGGCCGCTGCTCGGAACTTCCGGCCACTGCTCGGAACTTCCGGCCACTGGAACCTCCGGCCATCCCTTAGCTTCCGGCCCTGCTGCACTGAAGCCGTCCGAGAGTGTGCCAACTCTCTGGATAGCACGGACCCTGCCGGGACCTTCGCTCGGAACTCTCTGGATAGTGACGAAAGGGTACACGGGCCTCGGCCCAAGTGGCTGTGCGCAGGCAGGGCCGGAAGTTCCGGGCTAGGCCGGAAGTTCCGGGCACCGGAGGTTCTAGGGAGGGTCTGGCCTAACCAGAGAGTTGGCGCGGTGAAGATGTGCTTGCATCTAGGGGCCGGAAAGTCCGGGCAGGCCGGAGGTTCCGGACGCCGGAAGGTCCGGGACGGGGTCCGGGCTAACCCGAGAGTTGGCACGCCTGGGTTGGTCGAAGTCATCGGCGGCCGGAAGCTCCGGGTCGGCCAGAAGCTCCAGGTCGGCCGGAAGGTCCGGGGGCCGGAAGTTTTGGGCTGTCCAGAGTGTTGACGCGTGTCTCTTCTTCTACAGTCCTCGGCTTGAATAGGGGGAAAACTCAAGTAGGAGTGATGTCACCTCGGATTGAATAGCACGTGCCCTAGGCCTTGTTATTGGTCCACTTGGAGCTTGGATAGTTGAGGTGGCATCCATGGGGATGGTCATGGGATGCTCCGCATCATCCATGCTAGCCAAGTTATTGCAGCTCCCTCCATCTATGATGAGGCAAACAGAACGTTCCTTCACAACGCCCTTTGTATGGAACAAATTATGCCTCTGATTTTGCTCAGCTTGTGTAACCTGCACACTCAAAACACGTTGAGCAACTAAACATTGATACCTGTCAGCATCTTCAGCAGCCATGTATTGCGTTTCATGATCAGAATCCTCTCCACCGTGTTCTTCATGTGTAATAAGTGCCAAAGTCTCCTCATCATAGTCACTAGCGGACTCATACCCACCATCGTCAGTACCAATCATCACACGCTGAGATTGGCATTCTCTCGCAAAATGTCCTCTTCCCTTACAACGACGACAAATAATATCACTTGTGTGCCCTGTTGATGCCATGGAAGAAGAAGAGCTCTGCGCAGGTCCGGCAGGTGTGCTCTTGGCAGATAGTGGTGGTTGTGCCTGCTTTCTTGTATCACGGCTGGAGGTGGCACCTGATGGAGGTGCTGGTGGAGTGGAAGTAGAGGATGCACGTGGTGTCCATGATGAAGATCGACCTGCAGAAAAGTTAGTTCGCGCCAATGCCAGTTGATCCTGCACTTCATGTTCAGCTTTACAAGCAAGATGGAATAAACGAGTGATATTAGCATACTCCTTATACTCTAGAATGGTCTGAATCTCTCTATATAATCCACCCATAAAACGTGCAAGCATAGCTTCATTCTCCTCAACAATACCACATCTAATCATGCCAGTTTGTAATTCGTGATAATATTCTTCTACAAAAAAATTTCCTAGTCTTAAATGCTGCAATTTTTGAAGTAATTCACGTTGATAATATGGTGGAACCCAACAAGTACGCATAGCAGTTTTCAAAGCAGCCCAAGTAGCTGGAATAAGATATAATCTACAATGTTCAGACCATCAAACACTTTCAAAGCTAGTGAAAGCACAAACAGCAGCAGGAACACGTCTCTCCTCAGGATATTGTAAACATGTAAATCATTGCTCAGTTTCTAACTCGCAAGTAAGATATATATCAGGAACATATCTACCCTCAAATGGTGAAATATTCAATTTTAGTTGAGCAAGATGGTCATGTACCTCAGGTGGTGGTGCAGCCCTACCGTTGCGATGATATGCATGAGGACGACCTGGTGGCGGTGGTGCTGGTGGTTGCACGTAGTTCTGATTTTGATCAACCTCATCCTCGTAATGGTCCTCCACCTCTGCAGTAGCAGCAGGAGCTACAGAAGCATCAACAGCGGCACCCGAATTTTGACCAGGCTCAAGGGGAATGCGCAGCGCCCGTACCACTTGATTTGGAAGGCGATGTTGTTGTTGTAGAGGTGCGTTAGGTGCAGACGGTGGTGGTCGTGGAAGACGCGCGAGCAATTCATTAAACTTCTCATCGAGCTTTGTTTCGAACGTCTTATCCATGCCATCTATCTTCTCCATGGCCTCTTCAAATCTGTTTAGCACATCTTGCACCTGTCCACTCATCATTTGCTCAAATTTATCATGCAACTCCTTATTCGTCAGGTTCTCCTAGCCAGTCTCGTCGGCTTGTGATCCTGCCATGGTTAGCAGCAATAGAAACACACAAGAGGTGGTGGTGGATGTCACAAATCCGTCAAGCAAATCTCAAATTCTTACTAGTTCTTACCCAGCAGCAGGCGGTGATCGGCAACCGTCGTAGTCAAAACTCTCAAAGCTTGGATAGAGCGATTACCAGGGAGAGTCAAGCGCACGAGTAGATGTATGTGGATCTGGGAAGGCTTATAATATGGTAGCAAAAAGGGTCAGCAATAATCAATTCAGAGATGCAAAGTTGAATAAACGCTCAACGACGGTACTGTGCTGGTCCTAGGCTAGACCATGCTAGAGACGCGAGCCTAGAACACTAACAAAATCACGGCGTTGCACGTAAACAAGGGAAAAGCACACTCTGGAACTTTTTTTCGCTTTTTTGTGCTCCTCTTTTTTTGGCGCTCCTCTTTTTTTTGCGAAAAATCACTATAATGGCCAGTGTCTCAAAACTCTTCCCTCGTCAAACTGATAGGATGGGCACGAAATTTTATTTTGACTTTTTTTCGGAAATCAGGGCTGCGACGACGAAAAAATGCGACAAAAAATCATTATGATGGCACGTGGCTCAAAAGACTCAGAAAAGCTTAAAAATAGGATAGGGAAAAAAATTGCCTGTGAAAATTTTGGCCTAAAAACTGCCCGGGGGTCTCCAGACTGATGGTAGGATATGGCAGCGGTGGTGGTATATGGATACTAGAGGCAAAGGTGTCCCGATGTTTCGATGAGATGGTGGCTATCGTTTCTGTGGGAGTCGACCTTGACGATCCGACTACGAACTTGTGAGACGTCGCGCCTTAGCAATCACTAAACCAACTTCTGAGGGGTTATTGACCACGCCGGAGCACGATCAACCTGACCACGAGGGTCTGTTTCCTGCGAGCAAACGAAGAACAAGCATGAAACTGAGATTGCAATCGGGATACTGCGAATATAAGATGAAAGGTTTATTGATCAAGGTGGGGTTCTGTGACGTCTTGGTCTGGTAGTTGGACACAAACGAAGTACGCGAAGTTGCAGCTATGGCAAACTTTTAATCTAAACAAAACCCAAAGTCTAAATGATGCCCTAAGGGCTGTATATATGGAGGAGAGAGGGGGAATTTCGTGGCCCTTGGTGGAGGGGTCCGAAACCAACCCTAACTCTTGTTTCCCCACACATACAGACTCTAAAAACAGCCTATACTTAAGTACTTCGAAAATACATGGGCCTGGCCCAATAATAAGGTGATGCAGCACCTAGAATAGCCTCTGGACGAAATTTATGAAGTGGCATCTTGTATATTTCGTCCCATGCTTCATGCACTCATTATGGTGGCTTCAGAGTCCTGGAATCATCACTTCTAACTCTGTTCTTGTTCCCCTTGCGCATGCCATCATCTCCATGCTTGAACTTGCTCCAAGGTTCATCTTTCTTGTCCAAGCTAGGCCCTTCATTTGTAAGCAAAACTAATGTATCCAATTTAGGTAGCATCATATTCTCATGAACATTAGAATCGTTACCAAGAAACGAAAGTACCTGATAACTCAATTGGCGTGCGCGAGCTCAAGTAATTGGTCCAGTATGTATAGCAGCAGGGGCTGTGGGTGTAACAATGGTATTGATGTCCTCATCATATGAGGAGTCAAAAAATTCTAAAACTGGCTTGAAAAACTGGAATAAGCTATCTCCGTAAACTTCAGAGGACAAAAAGACCTATTTTGAAGCCGATTTTGAGGTGCCAAATACTGAACTTCCTTCTGCAACGATTTAGATGCGGCTCGTCTCTAGCTTTAATTTGAGTACTCGCGGAGCCAAAACGGATTTCGTATGAGGAAGTTATGCCTATTTACTGAACAGTGCACAAAACAGATTCCAACCGAATTCAACTACAACTACAAGATTGAGTCTAGATAGATCCAAATTTTGTTTTTTTTCTTCTCTTTTTTTCCTCACATTTTTTTATTTTTCTTTTTTTTTCTCTGACTATTTTTTACTTTTTTCTCTCGTTTTTTTCTCTGTCTTTTTTTTCTCTCTCCCTCTTTCCAAAACAAACTAGATAAGATGTAGATTGGATCAAGCGAAGATGGGAACGATCTCAACTATGATTATGACAATGAACAATGGGTAGCACGTGGAGGAAATTGATGGATGGGTGGTGGACAGCGGAAGGGATAATGATGCAGCCCCGGCGTAACTAATGTGAACAGAACTCGAAACTTGAAATGAACTAGACACCAAGACCAGCAACTTGACACGACGATGCAACCGATAATTCAACTATGCAAGCAATGAAAAGAAAATTGCAAAGGCTCAGATTTTCTTGGACAAAGGATGAATAGATCTAACCTTTTTCGTGGCTTTTTCTTGGACGATAGGTAAGAAAATAAATCTAATCTTGGAAAAACTGGAAATTCTCACCGAGCAACCTGAAAACTGATACCACTTGATAGAGGCGAGGGTCCCGATCTTTCAATGAGATGATAACTATCGATTTGGTGGAGACGACTTTGATGATCTGACTACAAACGTGCACGACGTTGCGCCTTAGCAATCGCTAAACCAACTTCCGAGGGTTACTGACGATGCTGGAAGCACGGTCAGCCTGACCACGAAGGTCTATTCCTGCACGCAATCAAAGAACAAGCAAGAATATGATAATGCAATATGAATATTGCGAATATAGATGTAGTATTGATAAAGGTGGGGATTCGGAAGCGGTCTTGGTCTGGTCGTTGGACACAAACGAAGTACACGAAGTTGCGTTGGCTAACTTTTAACTAAACAAATCCCAAGGAAAAAGCTACTAGATGGATCTATTTATATAGGAGCAAGGGGTGGCGGCCAAGGAGGTGGAAGGACGTCCCAAGGCAGCCTAAAACTAACCCTAGGTCGTACAAGGCTCATGGGCCCAAGTGGAGGTGATGCAACACCTTTGGACTTGTTGTTTGACTCGGATTCTACTGCAACGTCAGATTGTTTCGTTGATATGTCAATGCTCCAGATGAATTTGAAGGTGAATCCAACTGGGTTGGAAAGAGCACGAAATCTAGTTTCCAACAAAAAAAGAATCACCCAATTCGGAGTCCGTATAAAAAAGTTGTTGGTGTTTTGAGTCAGGTATGTTTGTGCAGTCCGAATCTGAATCCAGAACATGAGAGACTTGGACTCTATCTTCTCTTGGGCCAAAAGTGACGTGAGAGAATTTTTAAACAACAAGTAAACATCTCTTTCTCCCTTATCTTCATATGTAGATTGTACAAATGTCCCATACACCTGCAAATAGACAAAACACAAAAGTGTGTGAAGTATTTTTGTTCTGGATAACATAAATAGATTATTGAATAGTTTGCACTAGAAATCACCTGATAAATATGCATGTATGCAATATTTTTGGTCGTATCCAAGGTAGTCATGTCCTCATCAGAAAATAATGCCTCTTTGCACACAAAAGCATAGCAAACAGATTTGCTAAAATCTGGATCATCAATATCAGATTTGGTGGCAAGTAAACATGCACTTTTCAATTTAATTTCATAAACAACACTAGATGGTTTATTATTAGGCTTCATTTGTTGCTAAAATTCTTTTTCCACAATCTGATTTTCACTCTTATTTTTCTCCTGTTTTGCTTTATTAGCTCTATTAATATCATCTTTCAAAATGGAATCAGGAGTCATAGGAAGCAAAGTAATATTTTTATCCTTATGAACAAGAGTATACTGATTGTTTCTACCATGGTGTACAGAATTTTTATCAAATTGGCATGGTCTACCAAGTAATAAGGAACATGCTTGCATGGGTACCACATCACAATCAACATAATAAGCATATCCAGAGATACTAAAATGCACACGAACAGTATGTGTTACCTTAACCTTACCACTGTTGTTGAACCATTGGATGTAGTAAGGATGTGGATGTGGTCTTGTGGTGAGAGATAGCTTCTCCACCATCTCCATGCTAGCCAAGTTGTTGCAGCTCCCTCCATCTATGATGACGCGAACAAAACGTTCCTTCACAACTCCCTTTGTATGGAACAAATTATGCCTCTGATTTTGCTCACCTTGTGTAACCTGCACACTCAAAACACGTTGAGCAACTAAACATTCATACCTGTCAGCATATTCAGCAGCCATGTATTGTGTCTCATGATCAGAATCATCTCCACCATGTTCTTCATGTGTAATAAGAGCCAAAGTCTCCTCATCATAGTCACTAGCGGACTCATACCCACCATTCTCAGTAGCAATCATCACACGCTGAGATTTGCATTCTCTCGCAAAATGTCCTCTTCCCTTACGACAACAACAAATAATATCACTTGTGTGCCCTGTTGATGCCTTGGAAGAAGAAGAGCTCTGCGCAGGCCCGACAGGTGTGCTCTCGGCAGATAGTGGTTGTTGTGCCTGATTTCTTATAGCACGGCTGGAGGTGGCACCTCATGGAGATGCTTGTGTAGTGGAAGTAGAGGATGCACATGGTGTCCATGATGAAGATCGACCTGCAGAAAAGTTAGTTCGTGCCAATGTCTGTGGATCCCGCACTTCACGTTCAGCTTTACAAGCAAGATGGAATAAACGAGTGATATTAGTATACTCCTTATACTCTAGAATGGTTTGAATCTCTTTATTTAATCCACCCATAAAAAGTGCAAGCATAGCTTCATTCTCCTCAACAATACCACATCTAATCATGCCAATTTGTAATTTCCTGATAATATTCTTCTACCAAAAATTTTCCTTGTCTTAAATGCTGCAATTTTTGAAGTAATTCACGTTGATAATATGGTGGAACCCAACGAGTACGCATAGCAGTTTTTAAAGCAGCCCAAGTAGCTGGAATAGGATATAATCTACAATGTTCAGACCACAAAACACATGCAAAGCTAGTCAAAGCACAAACAGCAGCAGGAACACGTCTCTCCTCAGGATATTGTAAACATGTAAATCATTATTCAGTTTCTAACTCCCAAGTAAGATCTATATCAGGAACATATCTACCCTCAAATGGTGGAATGTTCAATTTCAGATTAGGGAGATGGTCATGATCACTTACCTGAGGTGGTT